>NC_068987.1:51458745-51459463 GCF_001194135.2 Octopus bimaculoides | reverse complement strand
ACACACACACACACACACATATATATATATATATATATATATATATATATATTATAGATAGATAGATAGACTGACAGACAGAAAGGCAGACAGACAGACATACAGATAGATAGATAGATAGATAGATAGATAGATAGATAGATAGATAGATAGATAGATGACTGAGTTGATGTGTGTTGGGATACCTCCATGGATACCCGGAGCCATTTATTGCATTTCTATTCCATTTATGGAAATTACATATATTACTGAAGTGTCCAAATTCTTTTTTATATATGCCTTACAGTAACACCTATTGAAGATAAAGTAGGACTTGTAACCAAATTCATTAATTTTGGGGCACGTCATGCTGGTCCTCCAACAAATGGATCTATGTTTAGATTATATGGTGTATGTAGGTCTTTTACAGTTCTATATTTAAGAGATGAGGAATTATTTACATTATTTACATTATCTACATTTGACGGATATTCGTCCTCATCTTGTTTGTTGTTAACACAACGTTTCGGCTGATATACCCTCCAGCCTTCGTCAGGTGTCTTGGGGACAAGCTAGTTGTTGATGGAGTTTCTCTATATGTCTCCAATGAAGTCTAATGTCGGCTCCGTACCGATTAGATAATACAGTTCTATATTTAAGAGATGAGGAATTATTTACATTATTTACATTATCTACATTTGACGGATATTCGTCCTCATCTTGTTTGTTGTTAACACAA
>NC_068987.1:51456513-51457251 GCF_001194135.2 Octopus bimaculoides | reverse complement strand
GTCTTTTACAGTTCTATATTTAAGAGATGAGGAATTATTTACATTATTTACATTATCTACATTTGACGGATATTCGTCCTCATCTTGTTTGTTGTTGGAGACATATAGAGAAACTCCATCAAAAACTAGCTCGTCCCCAAGACACCTGACGAAGGCTGGAGGGTATATCAGCCGAAACGTTGTGTTAACAACAAACAAGATGAGGACGGATATCCGTCAAATGTAGATAATGTAAATAATGTAGGTCTTTTAGTCAATTACTAATTTCTGTAGATTTATGGGTTTTGGGAGATCCATAAAACCTACTTGATTTTACCTCATATTTCGTGATGTAAGCCGACATTTTCGTCAACTACTTTTTTTCATTTTATTCATTGTCTTTTATATGCTCGAGTTTCTATTTATTTATTTATTTATTTATTTATTTATTCTGTAGAAACGTTGGGCATTTAGTTTTTCAATGACTCCTCTTTGTGTTTTAAAAGATCAGCAAACTCTAACATTCTAACAAACCATATAAATTCAAGGATTACAAGTAAAGGACAAGGAGCATTGACATGTCTACACAATGATTCCTCTATAGTTATTAAAGAAGCCGACAAAGAAACCATAGTAATAATGGACAAGACACATTACAAGGAAATGGTCTTAGAACAACTAAATGGCCAACACCCACCCACCCGTATATACATGTATGTATGCATATGCATATATATGGTTATATATATATATATGGTT
>NC_068987.1:51454217-51455907 GCF_001194135.2 Octopus bimaculoides | reverse complement strand
TCTCTCTCTCTCTCTCTCTCTCTCTCTAACTCTTAAGTATCTGTGCTGAATAGTTTACGAACAAAGATTTTCAAGCAAATTGAATTAAAATCATTCAATAACCCTACCCATCAACATGACCATCTGCAAGATCATAACTTCAGAGAAAGGAAAAAATCAAAGTGGTCGATCAAGAAAATTATATATACATAAAACATAAGCAGAATGCAGGTGGATTGAAGATATACGGGAGGTGCAAAGATCGTATGTGCAAGGCGAGGCTTCATACAGATAAAAATTATAAAAAGTATAAGAAGATTGGTATCCATAATCGCGTTTCAAATGCTGTTGAGATGAATGCAAGGGTTACTGTTTCAAATATTAAGTAAAGTCTATTTCATCACATGATGCTCCTCGCTCAGCTATCGCTAGTGAAGTTCAGAATTTAAACGACTGTACATTATCATAAATACCTCCGTTTCCAAAGCTTAATAGAAATATTAGATGTTGGAGGCAAGCTGATTCCAACTATCCTGCCACCCACCTTACAAATATTGTGTTTTCCATTCCAAATGAATATAACTACCTTGACAATGATGAAACGTTTTTACATTATGACAGCGGGAGGGAAGATGCAAAACAAATACTAATATTTGCAAGTGACGAAGCACTGCAGCAGTTAAAACAGTACAAGAAATGGGTTGCAGATGGAACATTTAAGTATTGCTACAGTATATTTTTTCAGTTATATATACTTCACATTTAAATTGATAATTTTAATGCCCTATGATTGTTCGCATTACTCTCTGACAAAAGCCAAGAAACATATAGTAGACTTTTTGCCAAAATAAACAAATTACTGCAGAAAGAGGGACCTAATAATACAAATATTGATTTCGAAAACGCAGCTCATAACGGATGCCTGGAATCGTTTCCTGGGTCAAATGTGCATGCTGCGTGTTTCATTTAGGACAAAATGTGTTCAAGCATGCTGTGTAAGAAGGACTAAAATGCAGACAACACGAATATGAAAGTTTTAGTCTAAAAATGCAGTGCTTTGTTGCCCTTGCCTTCTTGCCGGTTGATGATGTAGTAGATAGATATGAACAACTTGTTGATGATGATGATATTCCACAGTCAGTTGTATTTTATTTTGAAAGTAATTATATAGGACTATCTAGAGGAAGAGGACAGAGGAAGCGATACATTGAACTTCCATTTCCATTACCTATATGGAATATTTGACATCGATGTATGAGGGGATTGCTTGTACTACAAATAGTTTAGAAGCCTACCACAGCGTGCTGAAAAACACAGTGAATATATTAGTCATCCAAGTTTTTGGAAACTTCTTGTTGTGATTAAATGTGAGGAAAAATTTGCCAGTACCAAATTGGGGAAGTTTACGCAAGGGGAAGAACCAAGCTAGAAGAAAATATACAGATATATGAACATGCGTATAAAAAAATGTCATGGAAAAATAATTTTTCAAGGAGTAATTGCACACGAATTAAATTTAACGAAAAAAATAATAAATATGTAATACAGCAAACATTAAAATAAACCTTTTTAAATTCAGATATTCTTTCTTCTATTTCCCTATGATCTCGTCGAATTGTCCTGACACCATATATATATACATACATATATACATACATACATACACACACACACACACACACACACACACACACACACACACACACACACA
>NC_068987.1:51448702-51453331 GCF_001194135.2 Octopus bimaculoides | reverse complement strand
AGTCAAAAAACATAAATGCGCACATTGAAAGAAAACAGATACAGAAGATCACCAAATCCTAATTATCGGCTAGAAGATCAAACGGAATTCCGCGCCTTACGATAGATAGATAGATAGATAGATAGATGGATAGATAGATAGATAGATAGATAGATGGATAGATAGATAGATAGATAGATAGATAGATAGATAGATAGATAGATAGATAGATAGATACGAACATACTATGTGTTGGTGTATACGTGCATACGTCTCTGTATTGCGGACAGAAGTAGAAATGAATGACAAATATTTGTGCTTAGGCTGCCATGAATGCTTATTTTGAAGAGAAACCCGAAATCTGTTTATATGAATGAGCTTTAGCTCCACACTGACTGTCAGTTACAGAATGCTCGATCGACCGAGTGGTTAGAAGCTCTCTACAGCAATTAAATTCAAAAACTTTCAATTTTGCAGCAACAGCTAACCACCATTAATTTATTTGCTCTCTGATCTTCTGATATTGGTTACTGAATGCTGGCTTGATATGATAACAGGAAGAAAAGGGTGAAAGTTAAATTATCGCCTTTTTGTAAATTTTAACTATCACAAGCTGCTGTAGCCTCAGGTTCCCTGGTGCTTGAAACGCTTATTGCTTAAATTAATTTAATGAATATGAGAATCCATCAAAAATATTAGTGAAGTGCTCAGGAAGTGTAATAATTAGAAATGAAACCATTACGAAATGAAAAACAAAAATTAACAAATATTTTATAACATTTTTGAACGGTGATATATTACTAATTTCCTAAAACCTTAGTAAATTATATTTCTCATATAGTATCCATATTATGCGTCAATGGTGTAACTGAAAATAACTCATTACTGTAGTTAAAGTAGTATAAAGTTAATATAATAAAATATTATATAATGTCATATTCTGTCATATCATATATATATGACTTTATAACATTTATACATGGAGAGAAGACCACTTTGTGATCTTCTTACATGCTAAAAAGGGCAATGAAACTCCCAAAGCACGAAAGAACATTCGTTTTTGGAGCACTTTGATTGTAAGTGAGCAGGAAAATTTGAAATAATTAAAGTATCAGTTAATTCTATACTCCGAAGTTTCACCATTAATGATTAAATAAATCAATTAATGGATGAACGACCCATCCCTGGATCTTATGTAGAATCGCTGGGACATATAATTATAAAAGTCGAATACGTACCGAAACCCAAAGGAAACACGTGAATACTGAGTTCCATCGTTACACATCAAGAATTCAAATCAAATTACCTCAATTATCATGGTAAGCCAGAATAGTACAGCAGCAGATATAAATTCAACAGTGAATTATCAGACCCAAGAATTAAAATATTTAAATATAAAGGGTAAATAATAATTTATACTAGTGGCTAGCATGCGTAAAAGAATGTCACAAGACAAATATTTTTACAATATATATGTGTGTATATAATTTATACACGAAAAGAAGACCACCATGTTTCCAGGCTATGCTATTATGCTAATTAATAATGTGTCAATTAATAATTTAAGATTTTAGCGTATTGATAATTTAATAATAAATTTAATATATGTTACAGGACTTTGTTTATATGATAAAATTGAATTAATTAATACAGGTGACGTGATTAAACTAATTGCAAATTAGCGGTGTCGTTGATAATGTTTTTCCTTACCTCTATGATGCCGGTGACATATATTAAAAGTGCTCTTATAGAACTAAATTCATAAAAAGAGTATAGAACTATATAATCAACCTTAAATTTGAGAAACAAACACTCATAATTTTTTCTTTTAAAACTTCTTTCTCGTCTCAGTTATAACGGGGCTGTGTTTACATGATATAACTGCATTAATTAGTATAGATGACGTAATTAAACTAATTGCAAATTAGCAGTGTCTTTGATGATTTTTCATTACATCAATGATGCCGGTGACATATATCAAAAGTTCCCTTATAGAACTATATTCATAAACAAGTATAGAACTTTATTATCACCCTCAAGTTTGAGAAACAAACGCATAATTTTTTCTTTTAAAACTTCATTGCATGAGATTGATACCATGAAATTCCTCGAATTGAGCTCTATCATTTATGCTTAATTAAATTATAGTTTTTTTAAAAATGTTTATCATATTTAAATATAAATGTTTGCCTTATATTTTTTTCATGATGTTTTACCTCACAACTTTTTTGATACAAACTTTTGTTGCATGAGACCAAAACTACAGAAATCTTCATGTTTTCTTCTACCATTGAAGTTAAGAAAATATATTTTGCTTTTAAAATAAAAACAAATTATTTAGATCTAAACTCTCCTATAACGTTGCCACAAATTTTGTCATTTCATACAAGTCTTACGAAATGAGGAAAAGGCCATTCGTTTCTTCAAAGACACAGGAAAACCATCTCATCTGTTCAAAATGGTTACTTAACATATTGAAAATCACTCATGAACAAGGCATGCTTTGGTTTTTCTCTGACGAAACACTTTGACCAGGATCAAAAGTCTAACAGAAGAAATGACAGGCGGTTATGCGTAGATCTTTCTGATGTGCCCAGAGTGATGCACATGAAATTTCCAGCAACTGTGATGGTTTTAAGAATGGTGAGTAGCGAAGGTTATGAGATGCCTCCCCACTTTTTTCCACACGGTCTTGAAATTAATGCTGCTGGATATGTAGGGGCACTAGAGTCTGTTATCAAGCCCTGGATTCATGAAGACAATTTTTACAATTATGTAACACCCAATATGTGGCCTCCAAAGTCGCCAGTTTTGAACTCTACGTGTTGAGCGCTGTTGAAAAGGAGATTGATCGTCATCCTCATAATACTATAGCTTCACTGAAGGCCGCCACTGTCCAGGTGGCGTCCGAAATGAACAAAAACCATATAGTGTCAGAATGCCAGCGGTTTCGATCCTGCATTGAAGCAGTCATCGAAGCCGAAGGCGGTTTCATAGAACAATTTGCTTTAAAAAATCATTATCATGACTAATTGCACAACTATTTATTCAGAACACATTTACTTACGCTGAAATATAGCTGTTTTATTATCTACTAAAACTGTCCTCAAGTACCCCTCGCACACTGGTTGTATATATATATACATATATACATATATACATGAGCTAGGCTGAAACTTTCATAGGCTACCTGTGAAGGTGTGGTGCTACAGCATTGAAATCGTGCATGCAATAATTTCAAATATTCTTTTTATAAACTGCATCCTGTCTTTCCTGGCAACTTGATATTTAACTGCTCAAAGAAGACTGTAAACATAACTTATAGCGAATTCTCTTGAAGATCGGCAAGTGTTGGCATCGTGGTGTTATCAGTTACCTACAGAATAAGAGTTTAACCCCCAACGATATTCATTCTGAAGTGACTGCTAGATTAGGGAATGAATTGCCAGTTTTATCAGCAGTGCAAATGTGGGCAGATGAATTTAGAAGAGCAAGGGACGTCCTATAACTAGCACCATCTAGACGTCCTCTTATTTCAATCATCGAGGAGACCATTCATTGATTGTGTTCACGATATGGCGATAACTGACAGGTGATTGACTATAACTCATATAGCCAATACTATTAATATATCTCGTGAGAGATTTGAGAATATTCTGCACAATGAATTTAGCATAAAGAAAGTTTCTGCTCGGTAGGTGCTACATCTTCAGTCAGCAGATCAAAGCGCATCAAGATGAGAAACTCTGACATTTTTTAAACAGATCCAGTTGACTCGTTATATGTTCTCTAACTTTGAATGAGTGTTGGCCTTACCATTTTAAGCCATAGACAATACATACAGTGGAAAGATCTCACCTGGTCCAAAGGCGGTCAAGTTCGTTTCATTCGTAGGGAAACTTAATAACCCCAGTTTTGAGGATGCCACAGTCATTGTCTTTATTGATTATTTTTAAAAGGATCACACTATCACTAGTGAGTACAATGTCAAATTGCTGAGGCAGTTACGAAGGCTATCAGATCCAAAAGCCCAGGAAAACGGACGAAAGGTAATTTGTTGCATCAGGACAATACTCCAGTCACACGTTCTTGGTTTCAATGGCTACTGTGCGGCAATGAGGCTTTTAACTCGTTGATCAGACACCTTGTTCTCCTGGTTTGGCCCCACTAACTATCATCTGTTACTCGACATGCAGAAACACTCAGGGCAGAATGAGATGATGACATTTTTCACCAACAGGATATAAGCTTCTTCACAAATAGGATTTGGCACTGTAACACCGATGGAAGACGTAGGCGCGCAAGTGGAACTACGTTGAAACATAACTATTTGCTTACATTCCTTGAAAATATCTAGGTCAGAATATGAACTTGACCTTCGCATGTCTGTGCACTCAGTCTGTATGTGTCTTTGTTTTCTTAATTTTTTTAATTGCCCACAAGGTCTAAACATAGAGGGGTGAAACAAGGACAGACAAAGGGATTGAGTCGATTACATCGACCCCAGTGCGTAACTGATAATTTATCGACCCCGAAAGGATGAAATGCAAAGTCGACCTCGGCGGAATTTGAACTCAGAACGTAAAAGCAGACGAAATACCGCTAAGCATTTCGCGTTGTTTTTTTGTGTTTGCTCTTGTTTTTTTTTGT
>NC_068987.1:51448503-51448685 GCF_001194135.2 Octopus bimaculoides | reverse complement strand
GGGGGGGGGGGTACTATATATATAGAGAGAGGGAGAGAGAGAAATTGCAAAGATAATCTGGATCTCGACTGAGGAAAGAACACTCCGAATAACCTGTCCTTGTTTGCTTTGTATCGTCTATCTGGATGTTTTGTGTTCTTGTCTCATTTTGTATCATTTACATATATATATATACACACATA
>NC_068987.1:51438398-51448328 GCF_001194135.2 Octopus bimaculoides | reverse complement strand
ATATATAGCGCCGTACGTACGTTTTATATGAAAGTATACATTTTCTAAATCTTGTACTATATTTCTGTCTATCAGCCCCTTCACCCGTATACGTTCATTCCACTCTTCGTTCTTTCGTTCCCCCTGCCTCACATTTCCTTGCCTTCTCTTTTTGTTCACTTTCTCTCCACTTTTCCCTTCACTGTGTCCCTGTCATTTTTTCTTCCCCCCACTTAATTCTTTTGTCCCTCATTCTGCCTCTACCTCTCTCTCTTCTCTTCCCACGTGACTGGCGTTCGGCCAAGCCTGATCTTTCTGTCTTGGATGGCCGTTGTACGTGCAACATCGATATTCTTCCCTGTGCCTGTGAAAACTTGTTTCCCTGTCGTAAGGCTTTATTTCCACACACGGTAGCTTAATTTAATTCGTCCTTAGTCGAAAGATATTTGTTGTTATTCCCTGTTATTATTTTTATTGTATTTGTGTAACATTGTTCGTTTTTTTTCCGTCCTTGTTTTTGTATACATTAGCTGCTTTCTTCCAAGGAATCTAATGCTCTTAGCTTAGTTTTTCCTTACTTTAATTAAATTCTATGTCTTTTTGTAGCTGGGGATTGCTCTGCATTTAAAGTGATGTAATGGTTGCAGTGTTCAATTAAATGGAGTAGCGTGAAACAATCGTACTGCATTACATATGGGTATCCTTGTTGCTTATTTTGATATATATATATATCCATACATATTTATTCCATCGTGCTTTCTTTTATCTTTACAGCAAACAACCCTGCACCGTGGGAGAATAAATATGCATAAAAATGTTATGAATAAAACAATTTTCAACAGTAAATATTGTTATCGCAAGAAACCAGCAATCTTGGTTGAAAAATTGGAAATAGTTATCCAAGTGACATTAACAGCTTACGGTGACTGAAATAGCTTTTTGCAGTTTAACTGTACTTTGTGTAATAATTAATTTATATTATGCCCAACAACACACCCTGGAAACAAAATGTTTCTAAAATGGTAATCGAGAAGTAGAAGACTTAAAATATCACACCTTGAGTGCAGAAATATATTAAATTATTATACCATTATAGTATAGACGGAAACCTAATCTCTCCACGAGAAGGCTCAGATGACTACTTACATTTGTTTTCTTACAGAATTGTAGGAATTATTCGACAGCTAAATTTGTTTTAAATGTTACTGTACTCTGTTAAAAAGCGCATAATATATAATCTAATTCTAACTGTATAGAGACAGAACATTTTATATGATTATGTCCAGGATACTACTAGGAATATATTAAATATGTCATGGTGGAGCTCATACTAAACAGCAATGGACCATATTTTAAAGATCTTCGGTTGAAATTACATGTGTAAAGCGACAGAGTGAGTCTTTCAGTAAATATTTACTGTGATTATTTTATGCAATTTCTTTCTACATATCACAATTGGTTTTTTGAAACGACATATTAGTGTAAAGAGTACAAAATAAGAGACTGGCAAGTTATTCTAAGAGAACAGCTATTGAATGGTGATAAACTGAAACGAACAGAGAGAGGTGTTTTGCTAGCAATGATAAATGAAGAAAAATAGGTGCATGGAAGATAATCATACACATTAAGGATGTAATGAATAAACGATTGATGATGAATAGAAACTTCTGAGACATTTCAGTAATTCAAGAGAAGGATATTTGAGAATGAAAAACAAATAATTTACAGATTTATAGTTAAAGTTCTATAGTATTTTATTGGCAAATGTATTGGAGAATCGAATTAAGTTTGCAAGAATTCTTACATCACAGGAATATGATAAATAGAATTTTCCTGTAATTTCTCATCACTTCCTTTATTGTTTGTTTTAGATGATGTTCTGTAAGAGAAAGATAGCATTTACGCATATCTTGAAAATACTGGGAAAATATATTTAATGTAGACAAAGATTCCAGATAAATGAGTGTCTATTTAAATATCACGAAGCATTAATATGAGCAAGGTTATATGACAAAATTTACCTGAGATAATATCGCAAATTTTTTCCACGTGTATTACCCTCCAGAGGAGACATTGAAATATTCCCATCTGATGCTTGTGGAATTCCGCTAATCAGCTGCCCTTACTGTGACAACACAGGATTTCAAACAAGCAAAGCAATGCGTTCTATTCAATGTTATGACGAGTGTGCCAATTTGCCATGCTAGAAATTGATAAGAGCGCAATATACAAAGACTATAAATGGCTGCGAGCCACCATTAGAGGAAACTATCAGTGGGGTAAATACAGCTGGAAATGATTAAAGGCAACGACGCAATTCCATTATCGCATTAATATAATTATAATATATAGAGAAATACATAATATAAATACAAATATTTGTTTACAGAAGATGTCTTTGATGGTAATGAAGCCAATCTCCAATCCATTTGCCAATAAAATGCTCTAGAACTGTAAATTATATATTTTTCATTCTCAAATATCCTTCTCTTGAATTACTGAAATGTCTCAGATGTTTTATTTATCATCAATCGTTTGTTCATTACATCCTTAATGTGTATGGTTATCTTCCATGCACCTAATTTTCTTAATTTATCATTGCTAGCAAAACACCTCTCTCTACTGGCTTCAGTTTTTCATTGATGTACTGATTTATTTTGAATGAGTTGTGAAATTTTGATACCATGAACATTTTAGGAACGTGTTACCAAAATAGGAAACTTGAATTTGATACTGTAGATATTAGATTCTTATTTAATTTAGGTATAAGAAATTAAGTAGCATAGATACGTGGAAATGTTAAATTCTGGAACAATTTCCCTTGGCTTCATAACCATTCATATATAGAACGAAATCTCTGGACAAGGATGTGCATATAATCCAAATAGTTATTGCACATTGATAAAACAAATGTGTATTCCCTACTAACTTAAAACAATTTTGAATATTAAGCAATGTCATATATACTACATCTGAAGATGTAGGGTATATCACTATGCTTGATTCTGACATTGCTTGATTTTGAAATCTTGTTCTGCTACGTTTCCTTTAATTTATTTAAGAATAATGTCATATATGATAGCAATAGTTTTCATAACAGCTACTTTCTATATCTTCACTGTTTATTGAATTCTCCTAAATACCTATCGAATTAAACTAATGTATATAGAAATTCTACAAAAACCTATTAAAATTTACTGATTCCTAATAGGACATCACTATTACAAGAATTAGGTCTCACGGAGCAGAACTTAGTAGTGCCGTAATTTTTTCTATACTCACAGAAAATAAAAACGAAAATAATTGTTTTTATCTATTTCTTCAGTAGCAATGCTCATTATTTCCTGCATGGACCAATACGACAGATCATCAACATCAGTAATCTCGCTGATTATCCTCCGACGATCCTCATGCACAAGCTGATTAATTTTCTCCACATTTCTGGGCGTGACGCTCGTAGAAGGTCTCCTTCCAGATTGCTGATCCTCTCCCAGGAATGTTCTTCCGATTTCGAAGCGGCCTTATCACTCAAAACTTTTCATACGACTCATTGCCTCGTCACTGTAAACTTGTCGACGCATTTTCAATGTCTGTGTCGCAGATTTCCCAAGTGTTTAACGCAAAATTTCACGTTGGCTTTTTGTTCAAACTTCCTGACCATGGCAAAATCGCAGGCTACAGCATACATGTGATAACATAAACACAAATTTCACAGTGTGCAAAGTAAACACAGTCATGTCACTTGGCACACTGCTGCATGAAGGTCACTGCTAGTTCTCATTGCGCATGCAACCGTGTGCTGACATTTGTTGGCGTAGGCGCATTACAGGAATAGTCCGGGAACCTTTTGATACCACCTCGTAAGCACTAGATTGCCACGGGTTTGTTGATGCCGAAAAGACTTGTAGATCTTATCAACACGCTAATATACACATTGAAAATAATTGAATTTAACTGTGACACTGAAACCGGACCCAACTTAACACAATCGTTATAATGTGTCGCGTTTGAAAACAAACCTACTGAAAATGATATTGTGACATGAAAATTCCAATATAGATATTGCTTGCTAATGACAACAAGTTGCTCAATTTCGCTAATATATATAAATTGACTGACTATAATATTGCCTTTCTCCATCCCAATATATTTAACTATGTGCCTTTAGAAGAATTCAATAGTTTTCATTCAGTCTTCCTCTTCAATTTCTCTGTTGATTCTTTTGAAGAGAGAGCAGTATAGTAACAAAATAAAACCCAAAGTTTCGAGAATATTTCTTTACATTCACCTATTCCTTGGCCATGAAGGCAAATATTAATACAATACTGGTAAATATAATTGATATTATTCGAAACCTTCGACGTTTGGCCTATACAGTTCATTAATTTCGCTTTGGAAAATCGAATAGAATATCTAAAAAAATATAACCCCAATATTTACTTCTGGGATTAAGCAATAGTTTGAGCTTCTTCGTGGAACAAGACAAAAGTAATCATACAAGCTGCAACGAGATTCGTTGAAAGGCTGCTTGGATAATTCCTGTAAAAAGATCAGAAACTAAGGTAAAAGGAGAAATGGCATATATGTTTTTCAAGTTCGAATGTAAACAGTAATTATTAACAGAACATACTTGTAATCCTTGAAGGTAAATACAAAAAGCGAAATACTGTTATGTCTATAACACTAATAAACTGTATTTCGAATCTATTATCAGTTGTATATATATATATGTATATATGTATGAGTGTGTGTGTGGGGGGGGGTGCTTGCGGGCGGGCGGGCGCGCATGCGTGCGTGTGTGCGTGTGGGTGTATACATGTGTATATATGAGTCTGCTTTTCTGTGTACAAATGAAAATACATACGATCTCCAATATTTGAACAGTCACATAATCAAATACAAACCATAAGTAAAAGCATGTCAGATAAGAAATAACCCATTGTTGACGATCACAGTAACTTTAGTGGTAACTAGATTATCTGACAGGTCAGAAGAAAACTTTGTTGAAGATGTCAAGACGAGGTGGATTATTTTGTGAATGTCTCCTTGTATATTAGATCAAGTAAACTAAATTATAGTTTTGTTGTCTTGTACAGTGAGTACGCTTCTCCCGAATATTGGCACAACCAGGCTAAGTACTATCTGAAAACAATAGATATTTAAGATTAATAGAACAATGGATGTCATTCGCTTTCCAGAAACGATTAATGCAGAAGAGAAAGAGTTTGCTGATATTTCAGCAACTAACTCTTAGGTTATTTACTGCATCTGTACTAAAATATTAATACTGTTTTGTATAAAGACAAACAAACAGTATTCATTTATTTTTGATCCGAACTTGTGGAAGAAAATGTAACCATTTAAAAAAAAAATTTCACTATTGGGAGCTTTTATTAGGACGTTTTCAGGATGCAGGAGTTTTACTTTATTTCTTTCTCGTGAACGCTATTGACCTAACAAATATAAATGAAAATGGAAATCGAACATACGTAACAGAATTTATTATTATTAAGCTTACATTCTAGACAATATGTATGAATTAAAGCATATATGTTAGTGTTATGGGACCTAATACGTAACAAACTACATGCTGTAGTGGTGTTCCTAAATTCTGCTTCTGATCTGAGATTAATTTTATCTTAAGTATTTGATCAACATTAACAATTAATATAAAATACTTCAGATTTAATCAATATTTTTGTATATTCCATACTTCAGAAGATATAGACAACCTTTAAAATTTAAAATTATCAAGGGTTATTTCGATTTCTACACAAATTATTATCGAAGTTTGGAAGTACATTTCCTTGCGTAATTCGGAAACAAAGTGTGCTCTATCTCCGAGAGAGAACATTCCAGGTTAATGGCCGAAAGATAGCAGCTTATATATATATATATATATAGGTTATGAAGGTTAATGGAGTCAACCAGACCCTGAATGTTACAGATAATACCGAGTAAGTGCTGTATACCGACTAGCTTTGCCCCAGATGTAGTTATATGAAGGACGAGAATATATACATACTTAACTCTGTGCAAAGTATATTTAGCAGAGATGTTAAACCGTTCTATAAACTTGTAGCAAGAATGGGGAATTTAACATGGCTCGTGTATTAGCGTGTGTATATATATATATATATATATATATATATATATATATATATAACGAATGAGATAAAGAGACCAATGGCATAAATAAAATTATATTTTATTTAGAATGTCTTACAGCTGTTTCAGGGAAATTTTTATATATCCCTTCATCGGAGACGGTAATAGTAGAAGTTAAGAATTATTAGTTCTGTATGAGGAGATTTGCAGTAAGAAATGAGAGCGATGCGGAGATAAAATAAAAACAAAGAAGAAAAAGTACTTGGAGTACAGTTCCATTCCAAAAGTAAATATCCATGTATAGAATCCGTGTGGGTATTTTTCAGTGATAATTATAGTTATATTGGTAGATATACACCATTTCGTATCTAGTTTACTCTGTGCGTTGTTTACTTAAAAGGCAGCCCGAAGTGAGTGGAAGATGTGTGTGGGATTGTGCGATCAAGCTATAAGACAGGAAGGAAGGAGGAGGAAATAGTTAAGGGAGAAATGAAGGTAATGGTGCAGGCAGTAGTCTATAAATAGCCGAATAGAGGGAGATGTGTAAGAGATTGTGAGGTCAAATATACCGACAGGACGGAAGGAAGAAGGAAAGAGAACGAAGAAAAGAAGATAGGGTTGAAGTATAGGGTCGTCAGAATAGGGCTTTTCTTATTGGTCAGAGATGTCATCCTCTTCAGCAACCAGTTTTCACTTGTGGTTTTACAATTTTTGCAGCCTTGTCTTCTACAGTATTTTAAAGAATTGGTCTCATTGTACCTTTTGATGGTTGTTTGGACACCTTTTCTCGCGCATTTCAATGTTCTTGCAATTTCATTTTGGGAGAATCATTCACTGAATAATGCTATGATCTGAACTCTTTGAGCTTCATGAATCTATTTCTTTGGAGAAATTTTCAATAAGAATTAGCCACTGATAAGTTGACAATAAGATATTCACTGAAACAAATAGCAAAAAAACGTTAGGTTAGTGTCACACAAGGAGTAACAGAAATTGACCCAGCTAATTGTGCCAACTGAGTCTTAAGTATGCAAAAACGCATAAAAACGGCTATAAAAGCAAAAAGGAGAACACACCAAATACTAATTATTGTTTACTCTAGAATATTTATCATACTGTTTTCAATTTTTAAGTAAATGAGTTTCAATCATAGTCTCCATTTTTTTCATACCTGCTCCATAATTTTGGCCAAGCCTATAAGTATGTGCACATATATAGATATATATGTATACATAATACACACATAACATACATACACACATGTATAATACACACATATGTGTGTGTGTGTGTGTGTGTGTGTGTGTGTCTGTGTCTGTGTGTGTGTGTGTAGGCCTGTTAATTAGTATTCAAACCAAAATTGCTTATTCACAATTGAGCATTGGATACAAGCATTTGAAGGTAAGATATATTTTTGGTTTGGTTTATAAATACATTCTGTCAATAAGTACACATAGGAATAAACGAAATAAAGAATTCTGATTTTAAGCACTACCTGACGATTATTCGACGTCAGAAGTCATTTTATTATTGAATGACATTATCTGACTGGATCAGATAAAATGAAACACGTTCAAAATTGCGATCGTGCTGTTTTAGAAATGAATGGATTTTTTTTTCTTTAATATCTTGTACGCTCCACCAACGACTTAGGGCAATTTCTTTAACCACATGTGTCCTTGTCATCGAATATTCGTTAGAAAATAAGATATTTTCAATTGCCATACTTCGAGCAATTTTCACAATTCAGCATTAGCCGGTTTTATTCAGGCCAGTTCAACACACTTGGACAGTGAGAATGTAAGGATCCTAAACATATGCAAGAAAACTTTTTGTTCAACACTCAATCAATTCAGATACTCCACAACCCAGCAATAGTAGTGTATTCAATCGAGTCTTCAAGAAAGAAAGGCGAAGCTATCCTCAACGCTACTTGAAATCGTAAGGCCACCAGAGGTAACAAATACGGTAAAATTATGTTGTACGGTGATCTCATGCATTTGTCAATTCATCGACTTTAAATTCTTGCTACAAGTTTATAGAACGGTTTAACATCTCTGCTAAATATACTTTGCACAGAGTTAAGTATGTATATATTCTCGTCCTTCATATAACATTCACCGAACTACTTTATATCGACTCTGATATCGTAACTAATATATTTTAAGCGATGTCGATAATTAAAATAACTGATCAGCTATTAATTACTTTCTTGTTTGAACTGCCAGAGTTGTACCTTCTTAGTATTACATTCTAAAATATAATCATATTTACAAAGCAGCATAATCAAACTATAAAATGCTAGATGTCGGCTTGTTTTAAAGAGAAATATGTTACCTACTAGCTGTGAATAAACATATCTCTATACGTATAAACGTAAATATTTCTTAAGTTCTTCAGGCGTTGATGCCTATGTCGATTCTTTACATGTCTGCTATTGCTCTCTTTTAGGGTATTCAGTACGCCAACTACAATATGTGTCTTGGTTCCCTTCCGTTCCTATCAGACAGCGAGGTAAGCGAAGATTCTCTTCGATGCAGCCTCATTTTTATTGAAGCATTTTACAATTCATTATGCCCTGTTTAGTTGTGGCATCGTATCATGATTGAAGTAAGACAATCTGATTAGGGTGGCCTTCAAGAAAATGTAAGAAAACCCCACCGAAAATATCAGATTACAGTGAACATGTAATTGTTGTCGTGTTTCTGTCAGATTTGAAGTACTATATCTATACAAATGTATCCTTGTGCTAATCCAACAAAGTATTTCATGGAAGAAAACATTTTAGAAATGTCAAGCTGCCTGAACAAAGAATTGATCAATACCATAAACAATTGCTTCATAATAAAAAATATTGATATTACACAATATATATATTCATAGAAAAACATGTAATCGTTACCAATATAGCAAGAGATTTCACCGCAAAAAAGTCTAAAGTAGACTCCTTAAGGATCGTTCTCCTTGGTTATATATCCAAAGTTTTAAATTCAAAAGAGAGTTTTGACGCTAGTATCCATTATTATTGAAATTTATTCCTATGTCAACATTTCTGTATAAGGCAATGTTTGACTGTCATATTTAAGTCAAACATATAATTTGCCTTACACGTCTTCAGGGAGATAAATTTAAGAACAAATAAAAAACAAAACAAAATCAAGAACAAGAGGTAAATACCAAGACATCGTCTCTAAGTTCCGTCCATGTTCAAATTTGTCGTTAAATGACTCGTTAAATAAGTTCCTTTTTAAACAAAGGTCCATTAAGGGGAGACAACCCCTCATAATACTATCAATAATATATTGGTAAGTTATAAACAATCCTCTATTACAATGGAAATTTATACTATATTATCTCTAGGAGCTATTGTAAAAACCACAGCTGCTATTGATAAGTTATACATTGATATGGCCTACCTTAAGATCTATATTATATACTATAATGTACTATAAATTATAAACAATCCTCTATTACAATGAAAATCTATACTATATTATCTCTAGGAGCTATTTTAAAAACCACAGCTGCTATTGGTAAGTTATACATTGATATTGCCTACCTTAAGACCTAATATTATACTATAATGTACTATAAATTTATAGTACTGAGACCTCTTGGCTGAAAGAGCTGTAAGAAACTATTCTACTTCCTATGTTCTACGCTATATATTTTAATAATTACTGGTATTTTTATATAGATAAAGCATAATATGTTATACATGTATGTATATTGTTATAATTGTTTATTTTTTTTAGATAAATATATATAGACAATAATATAATGTCGAAATGTTGATGAATACCACCTCTTGATCCCCTCCGTTTTCTTATTGGCCTATATATA
>NC_068987.1:51434487-51438264 GCF_001194135.2 Octopus bimaculoides | reverse complement strand
ATATATACATATAAACGTTTATATATTTTTACATATGTATACATGTGTGTGTGTGTTAGTGTGTAATTTAATGTACACCATTATAGGTTCTTGACATTAAGACACGTGGTTAGGCAGGGTTTAGTTGTTTTTATAAAAAGCTAAAGCAACTTGCCTTACCACGTGTATCACTAGCAAAATCTATTAGTATTTCTTATTTTAATGTAAGGTACAAATTTTGTAAATGCATAGGACCGTAAAAATACACACACACACACATACACATAGAATGTGCCTCGTGAAAGGTAAAAGATGTAACGCATCAAATTTAGATACTACACATATTTATTCTGGAGTGATATGGCTTGTGCTGGTGCATCTTTACTTGAATATGTTTTGATATCTTATTTATTAATATTGTAGCTTCTTCTATTAAAATTATTTATGAAGGTGATTGTCATTTTGATTTACAATTCAATCGAAGAATTAACCACATTAGTGGTTAATCGATACCAAAGATACCAATATTTATGCGGTCTTTCTTGACCCCAGTGACATTTGAAATAAGAAAGTACAGAGCCAGAAAAAATAGCGTAAGTTATTTTTCGGACATACTCTTCTGCCAATATACAACCATAATATTTTTTATAGGAGCAACACAAGCAGATTTTGTTAAGGTAACAATAGGCGACATTATCAGTTCGAGTTCTTGGCTGACACTTCTTTCGATCAATTGAAAATATCGCATTACAAATTCACCATCGGGATAATTTTTGGTTCAGAATATTATCGTAATATATATAACTCATTTGCACTAAACAGTGCTTGTGAGTATTTCGCGCTAGGGCGAGAAAATAGTTAATATTTTTACATCTCAGAGCTTGCAGTTTTGTCCCTCCTGCAATGTTACTTAATCATTCATCCATAATCATCTTGCTCTGAAGAGGGCCCAACTTGTATAGTTTACTACACATTCTTTGGGTACAGTTTTTGTTTCTCTTTACCTATCGACAATGTGTCACTTCTCTCCAACCTCCATTTTCTCTCCATCGTAGCAAGACGAAAGAACTTTCATTTCTTCCGTTTCTAATCATGAGAGTAATACACGTTTTTCAACCACAATTGAATCTCCAACTAGTGTTGCAGCTATTGGTGATGTCAGATGAGCAACATCCGGGACATGCTGTTTTTAATGGTGTTGTTTCAATTCACTGTCCCCTTTTGTCTTGTCTTCAACCTCTTTAATTTTTCATGTCAAAAAGACATTCAATGATTTTTAATACGACACCCGTACTAAATGAGCATTTTTTCAAGCAATGCTAATCTTTGTACTTTCGTTTCCGCACCGATAAGAGGATCGCTTCTAAATCGCGTGGTATTTACGGGAGTGATAAAAGTTATATGTCCATCCTCACAGACCTCCTTACTGCATTTTATTTTTGGAATCTCTGCTCTCACTATTCTTGTATTTCGACATGGACCATGGCCTGATGAGCGACGTAGTTACATGATCTATCGGCTGGCCTGACTTTCGGCCTTGGAAAGTAAATAAACACCATCGTAGATCTGGATTTGCTGGATGGCGACCACTTCCCCACAAAATTGCATAGAGTGTAATATAATTTACTTTGGCTCGAGCTTATATCATACAAATGATAAGCAACATAACATCTCCCCCAATGGTAGCGTCTCCGGAATGTGTTCTCATAGCTGAGACAAAACTAACTGAATACGGCATTGCATTTGTCTCAATCATATCACAGTATTCCTGGTTCTGCTAACTCCATCGCCACCTAAGGGTTGAACATAATTACAGATTTGTATTATAATAGCGTACTTAATTTTTGACAAGCATTAAATCATTTTCGACACAACCTGTCTTTTTAAATACTTCCTGTAATCTAATATGAGAGCAGGCAGCCTTCTGTTGCATTCAATAATTATCACAGCAATCATTTAAACTGTATGATATATATCACGAGCTATTAAATGACCTGAAGGGTTAAACACCCATATATACACGTTCGCTAAGATGTGATTACATGACACACTAGTGATCCATAAAGATCAATTACTAGTTAATGCCAACTCAAGATACAAACCTTTCTAGAGTTTCTCAATTTGCTTTTCGCTTTCTTCGAACAAAGGGATCATAGTTCATTAATTGCTGTTCCCATCATGATTATATCTACACATTAATTATTAACTCTCTTGTTTCTATTGTGTTATATTTTATTTGCATTTTATTTCAAGGCGTTCTACAACCTAATTAATCTTTCTTGAATTAAACATCTTGAAGGCATTTTCTGAAACCGTGTTCTAAAGACTTGAAATATAAAATATCATCATTAACGTGATACACTAATCCATGTGTAATAAAATTCATTACCGAACTACAGCATAAAGGATGTTTAAAAACAGATAAAATGTGATTAAACAGGTGTTATGTGATCCTGTTTATATAACCTTAACTTCTGAAGCACTCAATAATGTTTTTTTTTAAATTTTAAAAAATTATTCCATATAGCATCTATTTTTTTAATCCCTTTGTCTTCGGTTAATATATTATTCCCTGTGTTAGGCTATCTCCAGCAAATCTAAAGACAACGCATTGCCTCTCTCATTGGCATGAAACGTACTTCTTTACTATTGGACCTTCAACGCATCCAAAATCGTGTCGATACGGGAAAACATATATTTAAATTTTTTATCGTGTCTCCACATCATTGCTGATGTAGCCTGATAAACAATATCTCTTCAGAATGAGTAAATGAATGAATTTAGGCATGAGGAGTAAATTTGAATCCATTCGTATGTCTATATAAATTTTGACAGCTTGTCAGTAATATATATGTATAAGTTCTCGTTTGAAATTCCACAGAAATAATTTGAGGATAGTTAACAATAGGCAAAAGATTACAATTTTCTCGTATCATATAGTTTGATTTTATATACAATGTTTACACAGTATATCGGCAGCATGAACAAAATGCATCGTGTAAAGTTCTTAATATGTACTTATGACAAATATTTCTTTCGATTGTATTACCATGTGCCGGTTCGGTAAAAGTCAAGATATTTATCTAAAGAAACTTATGCATTCATTATTACGAATTGTGTAAAGCAGCAAGCTGGCAGAGTCGTTATCTTAGCGTGTCGAACAAAATGCTTTCCAAGACTGATTTTGATCTTTTATGTTTCGAATTCAGAACTCAGAATATATAACTTTACTTTTCATCCTTTCGGTATCGATAAAATTAGGTACAAGTCAAATGCTGAGGACGATAACATCCAGTTGCCACTTACCTTCATTTTCTGTTTTTTGCTTAAATCAAAGCCATTCCAAAACAACACATATAGGCCAGCGGCTGATAGAATCGTTCGAGTGTCGGTAAAAAAAAGACGGTGCAGTATTATTTTTTGTTCCTTACGTTCTGAGTTGAAATCCCGCTGAGTTTAACTTTGCCTTTCAATCTCTTTGTCATCGATTGTATTGACTTTCCCCCAGCCTCAAAATTGCTGGCTTTGCGTCTAAATTAGAAATAAGTCTAAAATATAGTACAGTAGTACCTAGGTTTTCTAACAACTCTGATTTCGAATAAATCGTGCTTTATACATACATACATACATATATATATATATATATATATATATATATATATATAAGTCAGTAAATAGTGGGGTTGTGTTAACTGCACGTGGAGAAATAATAGGAAAATGAAAAATAATAAGGCAGAATGATAAACTGGATGCATATTTTAATAAACATATATATATTAATAGTATGATAACAAAAGA
>NC_068987.1:51432483-51434211 GCF_001194135.2 Octopus bimaculoides | reverse complement strand
ATATATATATATATATATATATATATATATATATATATAGAGAGAGAGAGAGAGAGAGAGAGAGAGAGACAGAGAGAGGGAGAGAAAGAGAGAGAGGGAGAAAGATATATAGTTATATATAAAGCACTATTTATTCGTGATAAGATGCGTTCGTAAACCGAGGCACTACTGTATATACTTAAGGAATAGCATTATAAAACAAAAGAAACTAATAACAGTGGTTACAGGCCTAATAAACCGGGTGTGTAGGCTGTGATATTGAAGTCGACTTGTTAGTGTAGTAACTCTGACTTTCGAATAGAATTCCAAATATTTTAATTACTCTTGATTATATTTCAGTTCTGAACTTTGGGTCACATTTATAAGTGAGTGGACTTGGTAGATGGAAACTGATATTTATGTATACATGGGTGTGTGATTTTGTGTCTGTCTTTTCCCTCTCCATCGCTTGCCAACCAACGTTGGTATGCTTACGTCTCCGTATATATATATATATATATATACTAAGATGAGAGAATAGAAAGGTAATTGATAAACTATTTATTAATTAAAAATCGACAAACATCCCTTACAGGTCAGTAAACCAATGACATCAGTTAAAAGGCCTCCCTTATACAATATACACATGCAAAATGCAAAATGGTCATGAATGTCGAATTTTCAAAAGTTTTGTTTACGGATGAATCCCGTGCTACCCTTGCTGGACCTGATGTTTGGAGTAAGGGATGAGTTGCAAATGGAGGAGATCGTCATCAACGCTTGAGACGCCAACAAATGGCAAGAGGCATCATGGTTTAGGCAGGTATTATTGGAGGTATTATTGGAAAGTGCCTGGCAGTATTAAAATGACTGCGGATGCTAACATAGCCTTTCTGGGGGATTACATTGAACATTGGTTAAACAAGATGTCATCTTCAAGGCAACCATAATATTTATGCAAAGTAATGCGCCATGAAACTCAGCGAAGAAAACTGCAGAGTAGCTGCAACAATTAGCCTTCTGTGGACGTCGGAAGATGGAGTGGCCTACCTGCTCCGCCGAGTTAAACACAATAGAAAACTTGTGGAGTATTCTAAAGCGACGAGTTTACGTGAATGGACACCCATTTAGGAGAAAGAATGAACTGTGACAGGCAATATTGGATATATCTCGTGGTATAACACGAGAGGCGATCTAGAAACTAACATTCCATGAACCAGCACTTTTCTCAACTTACTTTAAACAAAGGTTCATATATCCCTTACTAACCAGCTCACCTATTATTTTTGAACGCTGTTTATTTATTTCTATTTCTTACTTGTTTATGACTGTGTGTGTTCATTTCATTATTTACATCAAACAATTAAATTGGTATTGTTGTATTTGGGGATGGTCATGTTGCCAGTTTAGCCAGTAAAAACACACGCACGATATATTTGGTGTTAATTTGCTTCAGCCTTATATTACATTAATCGTATTTCGGCCAGGGTTCTTTCGTCACACTTCTGTGACCTCATCAGTGGTCCTTTGCTTTCTTCTTTCTTATTTGTGTGTCCCTCCTTACTAACGATCAGTCATTTTGTATTTTGTATTCCTATTGTATGTGTCTATATTTCCGTATCCCTTTATGTGTGTCTATGTTTAGTAAGTGCATGTGCGTGTATGGGGAGTGCATGTATTATCTGTATCCCGTTTATACATGTTCGTTTAATTTGTTTTTATTTATTTGTTCATGTGTTTATACCTACT
>NC_068987.1:51429045-51432255 GCF_001194135.2 Octopus bimaculoides | reverse complement strand
TATATATATATCCCTGAACATTTGTGGAGATGAACCACAGTTGGAAAAAGGATTCAAATTCTCCACTTTACCTCCATTCAATTTTGGGGACAATCCCTTCATGAAGTGTGTGTGTGTGGATGCGTGTGTGTGTGTGATTGCGTGTTTGTGAGGGGGGGGGTGCATGTTTGTGTGCTTGGGAACATGTCCATGTTTATACTATGTGACTTCCATCACATCTCTTCCAATTCTATGATTTTGCGTTACAGAATATTAGTATAACACAAAAGGTACTGTCTCTTTCAAACATTCAATTTTGGAGAAAATTTTTTTGATGTAATGTAGTTCCATTGTTTTCGGTATTGCCGATCGTCTTGTATTCATTTGTAAAAGAGAAATTTTATAAATTTTCCGTCGCTGCATTTTTCCAGATGCTTAACTAATAGAATCTTGCATATTTCTTCTCGTCCGATATGTTGCTTGTGGATTCTTGCACATTGCCAGAAGGAATTATTTGTTTCGCCAATGTCATTTTCTTTGCAGCTTGGGCAGGTAATGCAGTATATGAGGTTTTGCGTTTTGCACTTCATATCTGCATTTATTTTGAAAAGGGATCCACTCTTGAATGTTATGTAGGAACCACTTTCCAAGTACTTGAAGTTGTTAATATTGTTGCATGTTCCGCATCTCCTATCTCCACTTTCTTTTACTAAACATTCCGTAAGGTGTTTTTTGCAATCAGATTTTTCATTTAGAGGCTTTGTAGGAGTATAGGTAAGTTCGATTTTATGAGGTGAAAGATGTTGGTTATTCCAGGACTTTGTGTTAATGAACGGAATCGTGTTTTCATTAACTTTTTCCTTCAGTATCTGATTTTGTAATTGTGCTACTGATTACAAAATCGCCCCGTACACATTTTTGCATGTGGAACATGCTAAAATATTAACAACTTCAAATACTTGGAAAGTGGCACCTACATAACATTCAAGAGTGTATCCCTTTTCAAAATAAATTCAGATATGAACTGCAAAACGCAAAGCCTCATATAGTGCATTACCTTCCCAAACTGCAAATCTCAATCTCCAGCTGTTTTGTTTCCAGGCAGCGTTTCTCATTGACATAGAGTTCTCTGTTGAGGCTCTTTGTAATCTTTTCACGCCCTCTCATAAGAAATTTTCTAACCCTGGAAACATTGTTTTTATGTGCAGTGGCCTTTCTCTCTGGGACAAAATGGTAGCATATGGCTTGCATTGCAGACATGAAAGTCTTCAATTTATTTCATGCCTTTGTCAGGTGTAGAGAGACATTGAGACATTGGCGAAGCAAATAATACCCTCTGGCAAAGTGGTACCTGCAATAATATCTATTAGTCCACGGATGGTTAAGGGTATAATATTAAAAGGATAAAGGTTGGTAAAGAGAGTGACGGAAAAGAAGAAGAAGAAGAAGAAGAAGAAGAAGAAGAAGAAGAAGAAGAAGAAGAAGAAGAAGAAGAAGAAGAAGAAGAAGAAGAAGAAGAAGAAGAAGAAGAAGAGCGAGATGGAAGAGAGGAAGAAATAAGTAGAGTACAAGAGTAACAGAAGGGGAGATGCGATGCGGTCAGTACTGATATCGACGGCTGGAAGAGCGGGCACAGAAATATAGATGGAGACAACGTCTAGGCTCAAAGGGTATCGGTTATTTCTGAGTAGTGAGTGCTCGATAACCTTGAAATTTTAAAGATCTGTTTGGAGCCATCGACGTGTCCGGGATAATGTATGCAGTAGAAGTTTGAGCAATTTAGAGAGAATCAGGAAATGTTATAAAAGGGGCTGTCAATTCCCGAGAATATAGATCTAATTTCGAGTTTGGGCAAACAGTGGGTTTTCACTAAGTGATAGAAAGAGGGGAGGGAGTAATTTTAGATGTGAAATTAAGTCTAGTCTTCTTAGAGACCTTTTCTATACCAAATATTGTTCCAGCAGATGTTAATCAAGGCCTCAAGCTGATTAGGTGTGGTATGTGCTTTTTCGTATTGTGTAGTGTCATTGAAATGTTCGATTGTTAATTTACCATAACTGGACCTATGACGCAGAATTCCCTCTCCTTGTCTGAAAAGGTATAGGAAGGAAGGTGTTTCCAAAATAATATGCGACTTGTTTTCCACTTCAGGGGAATTGGTAGAAGGCCTAAATTAGAAAGGTCTGTATTTGTATGTGCGTGTATGTGAACTTGAATACATACTCACCCGTAACAGGTACGTGGCATTACTATGATATATAGAAGTTTAATTAAATTGTGCTAATGATTACAAAATACTATGGCTATTGCTTAATTTGTCATTCATTGTAAGTTGATGCTCTCTTCATTGAATAAAGGTATATTTCAGATGGTAAACTGCTTTATTTTAATTAAAATTTTCCCAAATAATGATCAATTCCCTTTGATCATCTACTAGATTATATATAAGTTATTCTAAATATATAAGTTATCCTAGCCGCTACATACAACCAACAAACAATGTTTGTACTATTCAACTGAACAAATCTGAGTGAATGTGACGTTTTGTAACACTTTGGCAAATCTCACAAACAAGTAAACAATGGAAGGAGGTAATTCTTTAGAATACTAAGGTATACAGTTTTGAAGGTTCTTGCTGATGGCGATTTCTCACTTCAGAGAATTATACATTCTCTTCAGTTATAACATTTTATGTTTGAGTGGCCACATATGAGATTATGTTAGATTTCACAGACGCATAGCATTAAGAACGGAGCATAATTATATATTTCATTAACCATAAATCATTCAATTAAACCAGAGTATTGAGAAACGTTTCTCCAACATCTACGTCACAAATAATGTAAATATATATATAATGTGAATGGAAAACATACATGAGAAAGGAATATATTAGCAGAAAAAAAGTGAAGCGCAAGAATTCACAGATGATAAATTGACCAAATAATATGAAGCTATCATCTCTAAAAATAATAAAACGATTACAAAGAGGGAATGAAAGTTAAGCTATAATTAATGTTTATAATTTATGCTAATTAGTTGCAAAATCAATATGTAGTTCGGATAAATGGTGTGTGTGTGTTTGTGTGTGTGCACTTATGTATATGAGTGTGTGTATAAGCATGTGATTCGGAGAAATTTTGGAGGATTTATAAGATAAAAAGAGAGAGAGAGAGAGAGAGAGAGAGAGAGAAAGGGAAAGAAGGAAACAATAAAAGAATTATATATATA
>NC_068987.1:51428116-51428937 GCF_001194135.2 Octopus bimaculoides | reverse complement strand
ATATATATATATATATATATATATAGGAGGTTATGAGGGTAGTATTGTCAATGAGAACCAAAGGTGTCAGATAATGCTGAGTAAGTGCTATGGATTGACCATACCTAGGTTCCAGGTTTGGTGATTATGCGAATAACAGTTCCAGCGTAGGTCATATATCAGAGTGTGTATATAAGGTATTTTCGTTACGAGATTAAAAAATACCAAGGCTGTGTAGAGTTTAGAATATTTATGAATAGAAGGTCTTACAGCTGTTTCCAGGATATTTATTATATCTCTTCATCGGAGACGGTGTGAGAAAGTGGTTAAGCAATAGTTAATTTAGATAAAATACGAAATAGAGAGTGAAGTGGAGGAACGAACATAGATGTGAGATATGCAGGGATATTGTATTTGTACATTCATTGTTTAGGCAGAATGGTATACATATAATATTCCAATACCTTATGAGTAAAATGCAACATTAGATTTTACTCATAAGGTATTGGAATCTTATATGTGTACCATTCGACCTAAATAATGGATGTACAAGTACATTATCCCTGCATATCTCACAACTATATTCGTTCCTCCTCTTCACTTTCAAATCTGATGATTACTGCAAACGTATCAAATCGCTAATTGAACTTTATGAACATTACAACATATAATTTTTTTTGTAATTTTAAAACACTTCAACATAGTAAAAACATTTATAGTTTTTCAAATACTTTAATAAAAAATGTGAAAACCAGACCATGTTATAACTTATTTCAACTGATATTATTCTCTGCTCATTTACACAAATTCAGACACACACACACACACAAACACACACACAA
>NC_068987.1:51423877-51424894 GCF_001194135.2 Octopus bimaculoides | reverse complement strand
ATATATATCTACACTCATACACATATACCTTTTACCGGTTCCACTTTTAAACTTGCCATTGCTACAGTTTTACTAATCCACCTTTATTGGCAATTTGTGGATGAGGGTGTTTGAAGTTACTGTACAGAATTTGGTTTCTGCTCGTGAGGTACGGTCATCAATTATAGACAGCAGAAGATAGAGTTTCTGTGTATGTTGGCACACACATTATATTTTTCGCTAGGAAGCCACTGGTCACGAACAGAGTACAACGAAGGAAATCACATAAATGAGCGACCCAAAACTAACTGACGTCGTATATCCAACAAAATCTGATCGTACAGTTAGACACAATCCGAAATATCTGCAGGAGATGAACAGTGTATACAAATCCGGTTAAATATTGTTTCTGGTAACGCAGGATGAGTTCCGTTTAGTAACTGGATGTTTGAGTTTGACGTGCATGTATATTTTTGCGTATGTTCTCCGTAGCCACATAGAGATAAGGTTTGTGTTATTTGAAAAGATGATATTTCTATATGTATGCAAGGGCAAGTTCAATTTATTTGCAATTCAGTAGTTGAAACAATTGCCATATAGATATAGAAGTAACCGTACAAGTAAGACTTAGAATAATGTAAAGTTCTTTGATGTGATGCGATCTAAAGAAAAATGGACTTATGTTTCTCAGTGAAGAGCTTGTGATTTGCGACGATAGTGAGGAAATTTTCTTTATCAATGACAGGAAATTACTAACTATAATATAAGCAACACCTTCGCTGTAGAATTTATACACACACTCGAAAATACATACACAAACAGACAACGAAGGAAATCACATAAATGGGCAACCCAAAACTAACTTACGTCGTATATCCAACAAAATCTGATCGTACAGTTGGAGACAATCCGAAATATCTGCAGGAGATGAACGGTGTATACAAATCCGGTTAACTATTGTTTCTGATAACGCAGGATGAGTTCCGTTTAGAAACTGGATGTTTGAGTTTGACGTGTGTATATGCATGTATATATATA
>NC_068987.1:51417135-51422135 GCF_001194135.2 Octopus bimaculoides | reverse complement strand
CTACTGCTATATCAACGATTACATCGTGGATAGCTGTGACGAGGATGTATTAAGGTTATTGAAGGAGTTCTATTTCAATTAGTAGTATGTAGTTGATAGTGAGTTTCCAGTATATAGCACAAGGATTAAACACAAAAAAGCACTGCTCTACACAATGTAAAATGTGGAAATTATATACATCAAAAAATATATCAAACACCACCGCTTGCGTCACCAATTAGATAATAATGAGGCATATGGAAATGTTATGCAAATATACATATTTACCAAAACTGCCACTTTCTAAAACGATACTCTCGTTAGAAAATGAACTTCGTGGTGTTTGTAAATGTTAGAAAGGTTGAACTCTGCCAGAGTAGAATGGGGTAAAGAAATATCATGATATTTAATGAATCATTTAATATGAGTATGCCAGAAACCTTCTAGTATGACAAAATGTTCATGCGCCATAAGGCGGCGAACTGGCAGAATCGTTAGCACACCGGGCGAAATGCTTAGATGCATTACGTTTGTCTTTAATTCTGAGTTCGATTTCCGCCGACGTCGACTTTGCCTTTTATCCTTTCTGGGTCGATAAATTAAGTACCTGTTGCATACTGTGTTCCATCTAATCGACTGGCTCCATCCCCGAAAATTTCGGGCCTTGTACCTAGAATAGAATAGAATATTTTCATCTGCCACACAAATGCTATAACATTTTCAACGTTCATAAAATTTAGGTCCAGCTTTTCTATATACATTGACAGAAAACGCACAAATAATTCTTAACCATATAAAAGCTTTAAGTTGCCAACTTAGTACATCTTATCTTTACCGAGCAATTATATATTGAGAATCTATATCACTCTTCAGTGGAACAAAAAAGTTACTTGAGACACTGTGAGCACTCATTCGCAGCCGTTACTGCCAACACTACATTTACTGAAGTAAATCAAAGAAACATGCTATCCCCTTCTATTAATCCTTTTGAAAACTCAGGATGCGAACATCGTCTGATTTACGTAGGGCAATGGGTCATGAAACTAGAGGTTTGTTTCAGTCAAGAACTCTAGACACTATAGCAGCCACTAATATCATTCGGCCAGAATTCAAGAACCTTATCTAACAGGAGTTGAGAGGACGTTCAATCTGATGCCTAAAAGTCAAAACCCGAACGCTTAAAGTCAGTTTTTGTTGACACATGCTGGTTAGTTTCCACGTGATCACCAAACACCTGAATCATGTAGTCTTCATTATGCATCCTGCCTTATAGTATTGGTGTCCAAAACATTACCTGTTTTCTTTTATACCGTATATATATTTCATTATTTAGATAGTTTAATTCACTTAAGCACAACCATAAATTTTGTCATACTAGAAGGTTTCTGGCATACTCATAAGATTGCAAACGTTGTAATGTCGATTTTTCTCTTTTATAAAGGAAACGTTATATTCAAGATATGAGAACGATAGCGCAGACATGCACAGGAAATTGCTACAAGCTGCAACAAACTCCTGTCAGATTTTTTTTTTTTTTTGTGATTTATTCCTTTTTGCAAACTTGCAGCATTTATCAAGTTTTAAAGACGATATTCCCAAATTCCTAAACTTGGATGATTTTAAAATTAACAAAACAACTTGATATGTTTGCAGGAATCTTCTATTATAGCCCAGGGACTACTAATGCCTTGAATATTATGCTTGAATTTTGTAGAAGCCTGTCATATATGAATTTGTGTGTGTGTGAGTGCGCGTGTGTGTGTGTAAGCAGAGACAGAGAGAGAGAGAGAAAGAGAGAGAGAGAGAGAGAGAGAGAAAGAGAGAGAGAGAGAGAGAGAGAAAGAGCGAGAGAGAAAGAGAGAGAGAGAGAAAGAAAGAGAAAGAAGGAGAGAGAGAAAGAGGGAGAGAGAGAAAGAGAGAGAGAGAAATAGAGAGAGAGAGAGAAAGAGAAAGAACGAGAAAGAGTGAGAGAGAAAGAGAGAGAGAGAGAGAAATAGAGATAGAGAGAAAGAGAGATAGAGACGGTTGTCTCATACCATCTCCAGACAATCTAGTATATGTTTGTCGGTAAATGAGACCAAGAGAATAAGACTATACTTCAAAAAAAAATGTGATTGAATTGTTAGGCTACGTTCTTCAAGCCGTTGTGTTAGTAAGCTCGCAATTCTACTATTTCAACAAATAAAGAAAAATATAAAAGCTGAAAATTTCAAAGGCTAGGAAGTACGATGAACTGCATTGTATTACAGCATCACACTATATTTTTATTTAAAGTTGTATTAGATTCTGTTCAAAGATGTTTACATACAGAATGACACAATAAAAGAAATCCCCAAAACAAAATAAAGCTTAAAATATAGGACTGGCACAAATCAAGTTATGGAAATCATTTGTTAAACTATATACTATATAGGCGCAGGGTAGCTTTGTATAGGCGAAGGCGTAGCTTTATGGTAAGATACTTGCTTCCCAACCACATGGTTCTGAGTTCAGTCCAACCGCGTGGCGATTTGGGCAAGTGTCTTGTACTATAGCCTCGGACCGACCAAAGCCTTGTGAGTGGATTTGGTAGACGGAAACTGAAAGAACTCAGTTGTCTTTGTGTTTGCGTTTGTCTCCCCCATCATCACATGACAACCGATGTTGGTGTGTTTATGTCCCTGAAGCTTAGCGGTTCGGCAAAAGACCCCGATAGAATAAGTACTAGGTTTACAAAGAATAAATCCTGATGTCGATTTGTTGGACTAAAGGTTGTACTAAAGCATGGCCACAATCAGATGACAGAAACATGTAAAAGAGTTGAAAGGCATGTAGATGATTACTTGTAGATAGATACAGTTTTAGATAAGGAAGTATTACTGGACGAGATAAACTGATGTATTTCGAAATATCAGCTGCAGAATCCAAGTATTGCAACGCAATGGATATGATGAATAATAACGAAAATATTTTACTGAAATTCTTAAGGAATGCAGGCCTTAAATGTAATCGAAAGATAGAAGTATGCAGGAAATACTGGAAATCTTCAATTGGAAATCTGAAGAGTATATTAATTTTCGTTACAAAATGTATACCAATATATATATATATATATATATATATATATATATATATGTATGTATGTATGTATGTATGTACGTATGTATGTATGTATGTATGTATGTATGTATAAATTACAAAGATAAAATTAAATAGAGATACAATTGACAATCTAATTACTTTACATCATAATATAACATGATACTATGATACTATGAATATAATACAACATACTATAAGGTAACATAAACAATTATTAAAACATCAAAAGGCCAATAATTTGTTTCGACTTACATACATTTTTTGATATATAAACAATTCTCTTACATAAAAGTCTCATCAGAGCCAGCGTTTAAAGATAGACACAATTCCGTTTGAAAGGACGCCTGGATTGTAAAAAATTAATTCAAATGCAGATGTATTATGGGCGTGAGTGTTAACTATTCAATTACATATTAATTACAATTAAAAACAGCAAAAAATTTAACGGACAAAATAATTAAGTGAGTGTAATCTAAAACTATCGAAATATATTTCTATATATCTCAAATAATATTAACCTAAACTCGCTTCTGTCTAAGAGAACCTTTCACTATTATAACATACAACAATAATATATATGCGTATATAATTAAGTATCAGGGTCTTGCTTTATCTAGAACTGTAATAAAACGTGTAAAAAATATAAATGATAGTTATATCTTTAATATATAGCTCCTCCATGGGCGTATGGCGTAGTGGTTAAGAGTGCATGCTACTAACCCCAAGAGTCCGAGTTCGATTCGAGGCATTAACCTGAATAATAATAATAATAACATCGAAAAATACCTAAGGAATGAGGACCCAGGTTCGAAATTTCCCCAAGACATCTGCTGAAGTCTGGAGGGTATATCAGCCGAAAAGTTGTGCTAACAAACGATATGAGGACAAATGTCGTCAAATGTAAATAATAACTCCTCTATTTATATAAAGTTATTGATATAAAAAAAAACATTGTTTAATGTGACTAATACGAATGTGCTATAACTATTGTTTACCGGAGGGATAATTCCGTAATAAATATGACTAGAAACCTAATAAAAAAATGTTGTTTTGTTTACTTAATTCGTCGTTGGGAGAATTCCGTAATAAATATGAAGATAAACTTATGACTGAAAACACTATAACATATATACCCCATAGATATACAGTTAAGCTATAATAAATGCCCCATGGATATAGAGTTAGGCTATAATAACGAATATCAACGTAATTATTATGTTTTGTTTTTTGTAAGTAACCGGATTTGGAGTTACTTAAACAAGGATTATTATGCGTATATTATGGAAGAGAGAACTCTGTAAATTTGTAAAAATTAAGTATTATAACTAACAAAACAAGTATCAAAGATTGCTCATGAAAATATAATTAATATTAGTATTTTTAAATTAAATGAATATAAATAGTATATATACAAATTTTAATAATTCTTTCAGAATTAACAAAATAATATTGTTGTAATAATAATACAAGTTATAAACTATACAATACTATAATAATTATTTTGATTATTAAATTTATTAAGTCAAATAAAACTATATATCTAATATTTTCCTTATTATTATTATTTTCATTATCATCAATTAGTTAATAAATATATGTATTTATACATATATATATACATTTATTATAATTAAGACATATTATTTGTGATATATAATTAATATTAATACTAATATAATGATTATATAATAGCAACTACAAAAATAGCATTAAAAGGAATCAAATTCTGAATTAATCCAACAGTTAATTTTCCAAATTCAATATTATAATATAGATTAAGATGACAAAACTTACAGATATAGGTATATATTCACACACATACACACATACATATGCGTACAATTACATATATATTTATATATATTCACTTATTCAAAACACATACATGCAAATACAAATACATAGAAATACATATACATATATATATATATATATATATA
>NC_068987.1:51408058-51415680 GCF_001194135.2 Octopus bimaculoides | reverse complement strand
ATTTATGGCACACATAGAGCAAACAACCGGAGGGAAAAGCGTAAACAAACCAAGATTTTAGTTAATTGGATACGAATCGTTTCATGGTTAAGTGAATGGAAATTTCACTATTCCAATCTTCAGCCTCAATATTCTGATAAATTTGAAAGTGTCTCTAAAAAAATTCACGGTAATCTTTGGCCATGCGACACCAAAAATCAACGATAAGAAAGGCACTTACGAATTCATCGGCTAGCGAGTTCAGGCTAATGATAAATAGTTTTACCGATAAAGGTTTTTTTCATACTGAACTACTTGGCAGAATTGTTAATTGTTAATTCTATTATTAATTGACGATTCTCTGCCCTTATTCTTGTATATAAATACATATATATATATATATGTTTATTAAGTAATATATATCTCTCACCAGATGAACTTTATTTTTTGTTGATCTTACCTTCGCAGAACGGTATACTATATACACATATGTGTTTGTTTGTGTATTCGCGTGCGTTTGTGTATGTGTGAGTGTTTGTGTGTGTTTGTATGTATGTGAGTGTGTGAGAGTATGTGTGTGTATGCGTATGTGTTTGTTTGTGTGTGTTTGTGTGTGTATATGAGTGTACGTGTGTGTGTGTGTGTGTGTGTGTGAGTGTGCGTGTGAGTGTGTCTGTGGTGTGGAGTGAGAGAGAAGTTTTATTTCTCAGAATTCAAAAAACAAAAGAAAGTACACCACAACAAATGTTTCCCATAATAATTGATAACTGCGTTCACTGACCCTACATTACTTGGATTATAGATGAACGTAGAACTGGAAATAGATGTTGTAGCCAAACATCACAAGAAACTTAATCGCCTCTTAATTGAATAATTTCAAACGATATTGGTAATGCATCTATCTTAACGAATTTGGCACAATTTCTGTTACTGCATGTACCTAATATTATATCTGTTCTGCTTTCTGTCTTTTACCTACTGTAGCTGAAGCTTACCTTCATTGCTTTCGGCTGGATAAGTAAGAGAAACGTAATTTCGTAAGTCGCTTCGGGCTAATACCCTCCCATCTACACTAACATGGGTTTAAGTCAGTATTAGAAAGGAAACGTCCGGCAATTTAATAAAACTTGTGCATAAAAAGTTTTTATTCATTATTCCCATGTATACGTTTAAGTAAAATCTTTGCTGTTGACTTTCATCTTATCACTATATAGTTTATAAGATTATTTCTAGTAATATAATTTGATAAACATTGTAGACTATTTTCTGTCGCTACATAATTGAGTTCTGTTTAAGGAAAGACCCATTATTAAAAAGGAAACTATACAACATATCTGCCTCGCTGAACAACCACTTAAAAAATTAATACACACCAACAATACCTCTGAGGAATATAGCGATGGTGGATATTACGAATCGTAATATCTTGAAGTAATGTATAGTGCAACGTAAATTGTGTTTCAACCAATAGTTGACACCTTATCAAAATGGGTCGATTGACGTCGACTACTTGTATTTTTTTAAGCATTTCTGATCTGCCATCATAGTGCACACAGTAAAGGATGCGCTTTTAAGAATTATAGTGATACGGGCGGAGTGAAATTATTTGCAAATGAATTTTAAATCGCATCGACATTCCTCGTCTGTAAACTCAATCAATTAACTATGAATATCTAAATTAATAGAACAGGAGACAATTATGCTTCGAAAGATCACAGTGAGTTTTTAGTTAATTTCCTGTGACATCGGTGAGATAAGGTATTTATTTTACGTGCAGTGAAACATTTGATCATGTGTTATTACTGTAATTAACTGTTTTATGTATATGGCAATCAATTTCTACATGATCATATATAAAACGTGATGTAGTCCATAACCGGAGTTCCAATTACTTTTTGGTTGGTATTCTTACAAAACAACAATGTATGTGTAAAATGTATGAACGCGAACTATGTTCGTAAAGTGGTTCTATCAAATGCAAATTATTATGCATTATTTTCGCTCATTTACCATATAGACACTAGTACACGCACAGTACTTATAGTGACAAATATCACTTGACGCATGCATAAAACTTTATATAGAGACGATGGATAAGTCCATACCATTCAGATGCTTGTTTTCATGGAAATAAACATTTGTGAGTAAAAGGAAATTTATATACTTATATAGATTATATACAGTATATTCTTTTTTGTATCATTCACTTGAGAACGAAATCACTGACCATGAACATTTATAGGACTCTAGTGACAAATGAGAGCGGTAGATGTAGCTATTCTTATACCGAAAACATATGGTGAATGCTTGAAACATAATCCAGTGTAACTGTTGGTGATATTAATCCAAGTGGCAGGTTTAGTTTACCAACCAATTAGTTCATGCGTGGATTTAAACTGAGAAGGAAAAAGAGCCGGATGAAATACTGCAAATATCTAGTCCGTAGTTATTTCCACTAATATGCTGAATTTTCTTAGTATTAAATGAATCAACTCAGAAATAATGAAAACCAAAGTTAACCCCAGCGGCATTTGAATCCAGAAAAGTGAGAATTTCTGGAGGACACTATGTTGTTCGACACTTTTACTAATCTGGGAATACATCACCCTTCAGTTCATATATATATATATATATACTCATTCTTTAAAATCACTTTTTCATGTAAGTTTGAAGATGATTGCATCGATTTATGTACAGAAGTTGAATTAATTTATTAATTGACTTCGAACTAAAGGAACACCATCGGAGTCTTACAAAATATTTAAGTAAAAATTAGGAAGTACAAATTACATGAAACCGTGTTTTAATAAAACTCTGAGAATAGAGTGATTATTTTTTAATACTAGCAATGAGAGAATATGAATAGTGAAAGTTTATTTTATAAAATAGACAAACTGGCACATATTTGATAAGAAGGATTATAATCGATTATATAGGCATTAGTGATTGATTTGATAGATATTTCATCGATTCAAGATGTCACATTTTTATTTTGGACATTGTACGTAAATGGATGTAAGGCAGTACTTTAAAACATATGTATCGTAGATTCACCCTTTCAATCCAACAAACCCCACCGGCCAAACACCCACATACAGATTTTTTAAGGATAAAAGACAAAAGGGTAATAAAAGAAACGTTCAAATAATGAAAGTATTGACGATTAAAATCATGAATAGGAAAGAAGCAATTGTGACACAATCACTTTATATGTATTCAGGATAAATATATCAAAATAATTTATCGATAACCTTTATCGTTAGCCTCTGTACTTGAAGGGGAAATCCGTTAATCAGAAATGGTTTAATTAATGATGAAGTTGATTTTGGCAATAACGATAATCATTCTCGCATCTGTAGTAACGTCAGGAATATGTAGCAACATCACCGACAACTGCAGCATACCAATTATTGCAATATATTGTATTGGTGTAAAACGCCAGTTAAACGTCAGTACATGGACTGAATGCTGGCAAATATAAAAGTCACATTAAACTATTTCGGATCGATAATTAAACGTTCGATGCAAGGTTTTTCAACAGTCAATATATTTAGCAAATTTCATAGCATTTACTTGCAGGAGCTGGTACGCCATTGAACTTTCGACTGAACCTCAACAATATCTGTCGCCATGATTGAGCGGTAACTCTAAAAGTTTTTTTATTTTTTTATTCTCTCTCTGTTTATTTCCTTGTGTTCCTTTCTATTGAAGACGGTAGGCTCGAAACGTAAAAGACTTTCTCACCTTCCCGAGCGTCAAACTAATATACCTGCTTGTTTATACACCTGTCTTTGTCTTTTGTTTTTCTGTAAATTTCAACTATGTGTGTGTGTGTGTGTGTGTGTGTGTGTGTGTGTGTGTGTGTGTGTGTGTGTGTGTGTGTGTGTGTGTGTGTGTGTGTGTGTGTGTGTGTGTGTGTGTGTGTGTGTGTGTGTGGATAGAGAGATAGATAGATAGATAAACACCAGAACATGATGTTTCGCTAACCCATGGCAGCGCGTGATTTCTGTAATTCAAACTAAGAAATAAGAAGCAAAACAAAGCGGCCTTCAAGTTTGCTTTTCATAAGTCTTGTTCGCTCAGGTGTTATTTTAGAGAAGTCTGGTAGACCACGAATATGCGAGCTGTTCTCTTTGTCTTTTGCTGCTGTTGTTTTTGTTCTGGATGTTCAATTTCATTTTTATAGTTCGTGGTTGGTTTCCATACAAAAAAGTAACTGCGTCTGATTTTCAGTGAATATTATGCTACTAAAGAATTTAATTATTAGTAAACGAGTTCTTTGATTATTGGAAAAAAAAATCGCTACTATTTTCTTTATAACTATACTGACACAGATACTTGAGTTGGATATGCAATGAAATCGTAAACTATTGAAATTCCCGGCTATTTTTATTGGTGCAGAGAGAGCTGCATCTCTAGCGGTGGTATTTATAGCTATATGAAATAATTCATTGAGTAAAATTAGTTGCCTGCGATCATGCTGCAATGCTATGGTTGGTCAAGACTGAGATTATTTGTCACCTTATGAACACGGAAAGTGTCGCGTGTCAGATGGCAGGTAGGCGAGATAGTTGAGAGATTTCCTAAGTACTTAAATTACTGCCGAGCTCTTTTGGATTTATATCATTGCCGTCTCTGAAGTATTATGTTCCATATAACTTGCATTCTGTTGTGTCGACGCCTCCAAGCGAAGAAGTAGGCTCAACCAAGACATATAAACAGAGGTAGTCTGACCGTGGTAGCGGTTGGCTTACAGAGGACTGACGGTTGAGTAGCTTCCGTGTAGCGGTTGAGTAGACATCATCTTAAGGTGCTAGATAGCAGTAGCTTGAGACATAACTCTTTCTTTAATTTATCCACCTTTTAAAACATTGTACTCATAAACAATAACAAGTTTTGCAGGAAACACGATTCTAAAACTTTCATCTTATAATCTCCGATCGTACTGACTTTTTTTCATGCGTCAATAGCATAAATTGCATGGTCGATTGAGTTTTGCCGAAAAATTCAAATTTAAAATGTTAAAATTCTAATCTAAAAGATGGCCATAGCTGACCTAGATTAATCCTTCAGAGCAGTAGGCAACTCTGAAGTACCTCAAAGAGTCAAAGTCAGGTTCTACCAGTATAGGATCCACCGAAGACATTTCAACAATGAAGTTTCCATAACTGTAGTAGAGAATTTTGAGGACAAGATGCGTAGCTCTCTTTGCAGATACGTAGGATTGCCACGCGACTTGAGGTATATTCATCTGTACAGGAGCAATAAAGACCTCAGGAATCCGTTTACATCTGTCAGAAATGGATTCATATCACGATCTCGAGAATTCCTACAGAACACCATTCAAGAGTACCGAAGTAAAGGGATCGCCGAAAGGACACAGAGAAATCTGGAGACAGCCGTAGCATTGCAGGAGTTTGTGAAGCGGCTGAAACAAAATACACTACCTGAATATATGGTCCTGGACAGGGCTGAACTCGGGAGATCAAAATCTGTTGACAGATAGGAGGAGCTACACAAACTGCTGTAGAACGTGGTGCAAGAGACAATGGTAGAAGGAATTAGAAGTGGAGCGACGGCAATGCAAAAATAGAGGATCTGGGTGAAGTGGAAGCAGTTGTTGAAACTGAATGACATTTAGTAGAACATATGGAAGTGGAATTCACAAGAGGATCAAACTTTTGATCCACCCAACCGATTTACATTGAGCATAGTGCAAACATCTGCAAGACCCCAATTTTCTAATTTAGGGATTCTAAAACATGTCATGGGAGCTGCTCCATGGCATTGAGCGAGGAACATTATCGCTGGAGATAATATGAGGTTAACAAAACCATCGCCAATGAAATAAACAAAATAAATCAGCTGCCACAGGAACGGTCACCATACAGCTGGGTAGTTATCCTTAACCAAGAAGGGAGAGAGACCAAACAAAACCCAGAAGAACAACTCAGATGGCTTCTTATCTTTAACACATGACTGAGTAATGTGAGTTCATCAAGAGAAGCAATGTAATTTGATTCCACTATCTCCCTATAGCCTGTGATATCACACGTCATCTTGGTTTCTGCTGCAACAAAGCAGTTCATCAATATTAGTAAATCGTAACATAGTAAAAAAGAACGGATAGAGCAAATTATCAGGAACTGGGAGAGAATTCATGTAGAAACGGTTCAAGGACCAAATGTTTACCAGGAGTTGGGGCTGAATTGATGTAGGAACGGGTTAAGCAGTAAGTGTCTACCAGTAGTGGTGAGCAGACAGTCGATGATTCGCAGGTTGTTCCCTTCGTAAGACCTATACATACTTTATGCAAATGAGAATAATAGTCATCATTAAAAAAATTAGCAACAGCACAGAAAGCACTTGAGTGCCGCTTGAACAAAGGCCTAGGCTTGATCAACAAAGGTGGGGTTGCCTGGTAAGGGTGAATGTTGTTAGACTCGAACACTCAATGACTCCTGTGTATAACACTGAAGAAGGTCCGAATATTAAATCTGCAGAAATACACGGAACTTCATGGGTAATAAAGTTTTGCTCTTCTTTGCTTTACTACAATATTTGATAATTAGATGCTGGAAAATCATTGCATCAAATATATTACCATTAACTAACCTGTTGTTGCTAATAAAGATGGTGAATGAAATTATCGTTTGATAATTTTTGTTGACTGATAAGTTGGTTGCAAAAGAAAAATGGTGGACGAAATGCTTAATGGTACTTCGAAGAGTTAATCATTATTCAAAATCACACATCTCCAGAAATGGTTTATCTTTAACATCTATGGGGTTGATGAATTGCTTACTAGTAATATAAACATTGATAAAATCAGTCAATTATCCCATACAATTACTCCTTAGAACTGGCTTCGTGCATAAACAAAGAACATTTTATTACATTTTTCACCGACCATTTTCTTCCAATATTGGAGCGAATGCTTGAAAGAAACTACGTTGTTCATCACATTTTCATTTTTATGCGATTTTTTCCTACCGTACTTCTAATATTTCTGCTGTTTTTAATTCTGTAAACATTAGGATCTGCTTAGGTTAGTAATAAATGTATAGAAACCTAAAGCAATAGCACTAACGAGACGTTGCTTTGAAATTAGCTTTCTATAAGGACATCATTTTCATGCCTAATATAATAATAAAAAGCGGGAGAGAGAAAAGATTGGAGACGTAATAAGGGAGAAAGATATTACAGAAGGCACATAATGATTGGATAATAAATTCAAAAATAAAAATTGTAAATAAAAATAAAAATGATAAAAAGAAATGAAAAATATCGAAATAAATGGCAACCAACTCTATTATATTTGTATGTTTTATTTGACGTTATTTGATTTTAACTTGTCTTTAAGAAAAAGGTTGGTAACGTTGTCTAAAGAAATAATTATATGAACCCCACCGTAATGAAATAACGAATAGATGACCGAATTCTTTGTTTGCATGAAATAGCATGGAAAAGAAATCTTAGTTAAAATTCATCTTAGTTTTTATCTTTCTTTACATTTTTTGTCTGTTGTAAATGTGTTTCCTTTATATAGAAAGACAGCATTCAATGAAGTAAAATATAATGAAGGCGGAAATATCGAGAGGATAAAAAATGACAAGCACATATACACTTTTATATGCATGTGT
>NC_068987.1:51406381-51407953 GCF_001194135.2 Octopus bimaculoides | reverse complement strand
TATATATATATATATATATATATATGTATGTATATATATGTATACACACACACACACACACACACATATATATATATATATATAATGTTTATATGTACAGATATACGTATATATACATTCATATACATATATACATGTACGAACACGCATATGTACATACCTATGCATATAGGCGAATATATGTGTTAGTGCGTGTATGAGCGTATTTATAAATATATTTATAAATGTGTGTATGAATGTCTGCGCGCGCGCGAGTATTATATAAAGCTAAATAATGAAAGAGTAAACGATTGATAAAAAAAAGCTGTAAATTTCAAAGGTAAAGGACAAAGCGAACATCCAATTCAGCAGAATAATAAAACGAAATATATTTCTGTGTAGCTAAACAAAGAATTGGGTCTTTACTTGTATGCCACGTGAACGTTCTATAATAATTCTATATTGAATCATTATAGCTGACAAGTAATATTGCCTGAAATGTTTGAAAGGAATAAATTTCGTCTAGGTTATTTTGTATTGCTTTCAAATTGAGAAAAAAAATATATATGAATTTCAATTCTTGAAAAGGGAGCCGAAATAAAAGTGCAAAAACGTGCTAAAGGCAGTTAACTTTTGATTCAGAACCTTGTACTAAACGATATATGCAAATTTTGTTCTTACAGTTAGAGGGCGTGACAATGACTATTCATGGTTTTGACACAACTTGATAAGCTTTCGCCATACCGGTGGGATTTTCGCTTGATATATGCAATACATACACATAAATATAAACCCAGAAATGCGAAGAAATACATGGCGGAATGAATAGCAGGCAAAATGCGTGTTTATCCTGTGAGGTACCAAGGAGTATATTTACAATATTTTTTTCTTATTTAAGGCTTGTAACTTCTTCCTTCGTTGTTTTCGTTCAAATAAACCTAAAGTCAGAGCTCGCTCAGTAAATAAATATCTCGGTAAGACGAACTGCAATTGACCAGCCTAGGCAGGTCTATATATACATATATAAATAGAAATAAATATATATTTATATAAATAAGGATAAGATCGATATTTAAATATCGATTTTATCAAGTGCCCAGCATGTGATTAAAAACCATCAAAGGTAAAAATTATTTAAAATTTTAATTTAAGGTATCTAAGAGATACGGCCACGCTGAAAATAGCAGTCAAATATTGACTCTAAACCACAATAAATGTTCATATAGCACCAGGAGGGGAGACGAAGAGATAAAATAAACTACCAATAGTTTATTTTGTCTCCTCGTCTTCGCTCCTGGTGATATATGAACATTTATTGTGGTTTAGAGTCAAGATTTGACTGCTATTTTCAGCATGGCGGTATCTCTTACATACCCTAAATTATAATTTTAAATAATTAGAAATAAATATAGATAGGTAGATAGATAGATGATAAATAGACACACAGTCAGAAAGACAGATATATAGACAGACAGATAGATAGATAGATAGATAGATAGATAGATAGGTAGATAGATAGATAGATAGATATGTTTCTTTATTAGCCACACAGGGCTCAACATAGAGGGGACAAAATACAACTGTAGAGTTTTT
>NC_068987.1:51396645-51399145 GCF_001194135.2 Octopus bimaculoides | reverse complement strand
TACAGATTACATTATTTTGATAGACTTCAGCTCAATCTATAAAAATAAATGGAAAGTTTGTGTGTTAGTGATTTTGTTACTTTAATTCCTCCGAGATTATCCAACAGACAGTGATGAAACTTGACACGAGTGATGGGGCTTATGTCCATGCAGTTACATATGCACTTAGAATTTTGGACCTACCCATTAATATAGATTTTAAATTTTTGAAGAATGTCGAAATTTGATGAAAAATGTTTCATGGCTATAAACAGACATTTTATTAACGGTAATTTTTTACCGGGTACCTCAGCTAGTTGTTCATAAAAGCAATTTCCGCTTCAAAGACATTTATTCACTGCGGATGGAAATAGAGAATGAGGACTGACACTTTCCTTTTCGGTCAAGACCTCTGTAACTCGTTCATATTCCAAGTGGAAAGGAAAGTAAATGTGAACAAGGAAGTGTTTACCCGCCTTCTCGTCACCTAGCGAAATTATCAAAAGGCGAGTGATTGCGGTGAATGTACATATTCTCAGCACGTACTTGTAAATTAGAACTTAACAGTGAGGCAAGAGCCTGTTACCCTAGGTGCTGAAATTGGTCCTACGGTAGGAACCTCTGATTGGATCCTGTTCAGATTATGTGATATCAGGAGGACAGCTTCATTTATGTGTTTATGTATTTGGTATATTATGTTTAATTGTTATCTCATTGCTACCTATTCTCTTTTTTTCTTTTTCTTATATCCATCTTGCTATGTAAGCCGGCACGAAAATTGTAAACTAACCGTCTAATGTTCGTTCAACTGATGCGATGCTCCTGCATCGACTTTGCGTTTCATCCTTTCGGGGTCGATAGATTAAGTAGCAGACAAGTACTGGGATCGATGTGATCAATGTATACCTCCCCCAAAATTTCAGGCATTGTTCCTAAATTAGAAATGGTTATTATTATTCATAGTATGCTTGTATTTTGAAAAGCAATCGTTTATTCCTGGTAGGTTTTCTCATTATTGCTGCCCTGTTATTATGCTTAAAACACGGAACCCTCTATTTCAATCAGCAGCTTGATTTACATGAGATGTTAACAGTTTGAACACATTATGTGTTTTCAAAGCATTCAATGTTTCCAATGTTATGAAAATATCCCAAGCTGAGTGGTGATGGTTCAACAACTTGACCATACCGCAGTTGTTCTTAATTTGTTGGGTCTGAGTGAGGCAGCATTGAGAATTTGCAGACATAGCATGTGCTGGCTGTTATTTTGAAGTTACTCGCATTACCATGTTGGTTCCATTTACGAACATAATATATTAGTAATAAACTATCAATAAATTCTACACAATGGTAGATGTTTGTCTAAAGTACCACGCAGCCGGATAGAACTAGGATTGCGAATCATAGTGCAAGTCAAAGAGTTTTGCCTACACACTATATTTCTTCCTTTATCTTTATTTAAATTCATGTGGTATCTTACTTTTATTCATAATTGTAATTGTAAGGACTAGAAGAAATGAGATGTCATTCGTTATGAGTTATCTTGTAATATCACAATAAACCACATTATTCGAGAGTAAAAGTTCGAGCGCAGACATGCCTATGTGAATAAGAAATTCGTACTGAAACCACTTAGTTTATTGTTAAGTCCCACTGGTCGGTAGGTTAGGCATGAATCTTCTACGCGAGCATCAGGCAGACTAATATCTTCTAAGTAAATTCGGTACACGGAAATTATATGGAAGCCTGTAGTGTATACACAAAAATGTATATGGGTATGTGTATATCCGAAATCTGTATTAGATTGTATATGTCTCTGTATCTTAGCAACTCGCCATAAAAGAACAATAGAATAAATAAGAAACTCAAAAACAAAAAATACTGGAGTTTATTAGTTCAACTAAACTATCAAAGCAGTGCTCTAGTAAGCCCTAAATCCAATGCTTGAACAAGTGAGAAAGTAATAGTAATTAATCAAACCGTAATTGATCGTATTTAGCAAATGGTGAATAATTAGTTCTGTACAAATAGTTGCTGTATACCGCCTTTTGACATTTCTATTTATGGTCGATGACATATGGTCATAAATGAGATGTGATTCCATCACAATTAAAACTTGTTTGCTTTTGCGGAAATTTGAAGAATCAATAAATTTAACATATCTAGATCATTATACTGCTTTAAAATTTGCTTTTCTTTTTTTGAAACTTGTTTCCAAACCACATGGTTCCGGTTTCAGTTCATCTACGTGGCACCTTAGGCAAGCGTCTTCTATTATAGCGTGGGGGCGATCAATGTCTTGTGAATATATTTGGTAGAAAGAAACTGAATGAAGCCTGTCACTATATATATATATATAGTGTAGTATATTGTCACTTAAGTGTGGCTGACCCCTAGGGGTGGATGTTACTGTTGATTTTAGCCCCAGCTGGCTTATCGACACACTACTGTGTCCTGTTTGCCAAGGGAAGTTATCCCTCTCATCATGATATGTAGCACGATGTCCTCCTGGGGCTAAAAGC
>NC_068987.1:51393205-51396372 GCF_001194135.2 Octopus bimaculoides | reverse complement strand
ATATATATACATATATACATATAGCAAAGCTGTGCGTGTGTAGAGAGAGAGAGAGAGACAGGTGAAAAGTGGCTAGGAGTCCATACAAATTAAAAACTATAGTTAAAAAGCAAATAAAGTTGGAAAAGGCACAGACCTATTGGATTATCCCATAAATAATGCAGTTTTTTCAATTGCATGAACTAATAGTCGGAGGGGACGGGATAAACTATCTGCATCAACTGGCTATAAAAGTAGGTAGTTATTTTACCTTGTCGTTATATTTAGTGCAAGTATATCAAAGCCGTAATGGAAGTGACAAAGGAGAATATTCAGTATATTTTGCTTTAAGAGTTCAATAAAGCAACAACTCAACGGAAAATTCGAGAAGTATTAATGCAGTATATGAGGATCGTACAATAAGCGTAAGCCAGCGATGGTTCCAGAAATTCCGAACCAGAAACTACAGCCTAGAAGTCAATCCTCATCCTTGAAGATCTGTAAAGCTCGACGGAGACGTCCTGTAAAACCTGATGGAACAAAATCTCATCGCAACTGTTGAAGAACTAGTAGAGAACTTTGGATTTGGTCATTTAACCTTTCATAGACACCTGCATATCATCGAAAACATTAGCAAATTGGGTCAATGGGTTTTTCACTAACTTTCCTAGTCCAATCGCGCACAGAGAGTGAAAGTGTACTATTCTTTTCTGCCACGTCTCACGAATGAACCTTTTTTGGACCGAATACTGACTGGTGACGTGATATGGGTTCTCTATAAAAATGTAAAACGCCGAAGACAGTGGGTAGAAAAAGAAATACTGGCTCCCCAGTCTAAAGAAGGTTTTCACTCATGTAAGGAGTAGTTATCTGTTTGGAGGGGTATGATAGGTTTAGTCCATTTTGAACTTTTAAACCTATACCAAATAACAAATGAGATCTACAGAAACCAGCTTGACGGGCTTAAGTCAGCGTTAGTAGACAAACGAACATCTTTGGTGTCAAGTCGAAAGGTGTTCTTCCATTAGTATAATGCTCTTTTTGCCAAGTTAAACAGAATATTCAGTTTGGTGCGTGTAGGATGGCATGATGTTAATAGCAGGTATTGTTTGGAATCCGTCACATTATAGAATATGTCCGTTTCTATTTTCCCATCCTTGTTGGTGAGGCAAGTTCCTTGATGTTAAACTTCATTGTAAATTGGATGTTGCTCAGTATTTTTGTTGTTTAGGTTGCTCAGTATATTTTTAATCTTGTGAATATATCCAGGTTTTCCTGCAATAATATAAGACAACCATCTAGGGACCTCTTCCAATTAATTTTGAGTTGCGTATGGAATGTGTCTCCAAAGAGAAGGGATTGGCTGTAGATCTTTAGTTCATGAAATTCCACGACTAAGTTGACATATGTATGGGCTACCTTCGTTCCCATATATGCGTGTGTGCGCCCGCTCGCGCGCGCGTGTACATGAACAATCTATTTGTCTGTCACCACTCCTTCACATTCAGTGCCGTAAATTAGCTGTTCGGGAAGAGAGAACAAAAGTAATGCGTACCAGGTTTTAAAAATAAATCTAATACTCTTTCGCTGAACTCGATCTAGTAGTTAAGTGATATTGTATTTTACTGAGCTCTGAGAATAGAAAAGTACGGCTAGTACATTCTCTAATTTGATTTCAGGACTTAAGACACCAGAAAAAATAGAGCAAGTCATTTATCCGACGTTCAAGCAATTCTTCACTTTCACAACGCTTTTTATATATTTCATAATGTTTTCAAATTTCAAATCTTTCAAATTTTCTGTTAACTTCTTGCATAAGGATTGAAGATAATGAAAACAAACGTAAGGTCAGCAGAAGGGGAAATAATAAACATAAGATTCATGGTGGGGATGGTAGTAACAGTAACAAGAACAGCTCACAGTAAGAATAACGGCAATAATGAGGCTGCGAGCAAATACAACAACAATAATAGAAACAACTATATAAATATACAACCAATAGAAACATTACTGACAAAAACAATACACATAGAAACACAACCACCACTACCACCACCACAACAACAGACACAGCTACGGAGATAGTAACCAGAGAAATGGTATCGTACATAGTAGTACAGCGGGTATACTTGACACCAACACTTTCCATGCCCTATTCTTCAATCCATGGGCTAAACCATGTGATATGAGCCGTATTTATCTGACAAACCCACCCTTCAACAAAAGGGTTTGCATCCCTCAATAAACAACTGACGAAATAGAAGCACGCTTCACCATAACCAGTACTAAACTTTGACAAATTTTATTAGTAGAGAGGCACAAAAACTCGACCAGAAATACTGAGATCGCCTGCGCAAGCTAATACAGCGCACAAAATAGGGACGTTCTGTGCCTCCCTCACGGACAGGTCTGGCAGAATGTCGGTCGGCAGCCTGCGAACTGCAATCATGCGATGAAACCCCACGTCACCAATATGAAGGAAACAACGATGCGGGAGCATGAGGAGAGAGATAAGATTCTCAATGCTCATACGATGATGTGGTCAAGCACTCCATGGGCAAAGAAGCGCACGGCCAACAACTTCCAGGTCACCAACAACATCTCGGCACTGTATAGGCTACGTAGAATCATAAGATGACTACTGACTAAGAAAACCACCGAGAAAACCACTCTGCTGAGCCAATGTTGCTAACAACTACCTATCCCTGTTATAAGGCCCCCTGTACGGAGTACAGTTGAGTTGTATGTAAGATGAGCACACGGGTTAACTGTAAGGTTAGGAATGTAGTGTATAGCTTACGATGTACTGAGGGACGGTGCATGAACATGACAACCACCTACATTGGAAAGACTGCACGCAGCATCCAGGAGTCTATAGGTAAACATTGGCGAGAGCTCAAAGAAGAGTGTTGTACTTAGATGTTCAGGCAGACATGCAGTCTCGATTAATAGTATAGAGGATAAAGTATTAACGATGCATAGAACTGACACAACACTTAGACGGATCTCAGACGCTACACATATAGCACTAAACAGTCCGATGTATGATAGAAGATTTCCAGACAATAGACATGAGTTAAAATTTTAAAAAGTAATAAGAACAGTAATAAACGAGTGAAGAACAAATATATGGTGCATGTGCTTATTTGACAAAAAATGACCGTCCCGAAATACAACAATATATATAT
>NC_068987.1:51390461-51391017 GCF_001194135.2 Octopus bimaculoides | reverse complement strand
TATATATATATATATGACAGGAATGGCAACAAAAGAAAGAAAGAGACCTCGATATTATGGAAATACAGGAATTTATCTGTAAAAATATGTGACACTTATTCAGGAGCCATGAAAAATCATTTTTTTTTTCACGGAAATTTCAAATGGCCGGATAACTGAAAAGATTTTGGCGTGGCCGCCCCGCCCTGGCATCCGAAACTCAGAGTTTTATCATGGCTACTGAATAAGCGTTACATATTTTTACAGATATATATATATATATATATATATATATACATATATATATATATATACATACATACATATGTGTATATATATACATATATATATATACACATAGATACATATATATATGTATATATGTATATATCCATACATATGTGTGGATGAGTTTGTGCGTGTGAGTATGTGTGTGTGTGTATTAGTATTCATGTATGAGTATTTACACTGCCTTTATGAGGTGCATGTAGAAATTGCAGTTATAGTGTGCGAATACTAAAACAAACGTAATTCAAAGATCACATCCACGTTCGTATGTTCTTTTGGCCCACTATAT
>NC_068987.1:51386998-51390451 GCF_001194135.2 Octopus bimaculoides | reverse complement strand
ATATATATATATGTATGTATGTATATATATACGTGTGTGTGTGTGTATACATACGTACATATATACACACACACATACATGTCTGTATATATGTACGTATGTACATATGTATGTATGTATGTATGTATGTATGTGTGTGTGTACGTACGTATGTATATGGATGTAGTCAATGCAAGGATATCTTGTCTTCATAAGAAATTACTACATCCAAATTTACACTCGGTTAATCACTAATATCGTTGAGGAAAATTCTCTTCGATATGTATGAGATCATTAGATGTACAAATATGATTAAATAAAATAATGGAGATTTGGAAATGATGTAAACTTAATTTATTAGCTTAGTTCCAAAAATAACTATAGTGAAATGAAACCCTACGCCCGTTTCAATTCAGTCCAGTGTATAAATTACAAATTCAAAAAATTGGAATAAATCCAATGAGGAATATAAAATACCATTTTGAATAATATTGGGTAGATTGTCATCAAGGATTGAGTATATTTGAAAAAGAGTTACCGATAGACTAAGTAAATTCAGAAATATATACTTATTATGTATATGTTTTTATTAATAATTTAAAAAGTAATAACAAGTAATAAAATGAAAATAAAGAATAAAAATAATATTAAAATGAAAATAACAGTCTAGTGTAAGTCTAAAAATAAAGAAACAAATAGTAATGCATTTATAGTATAAAGTGAAATAGAAAATAAAAATATAACAGTTGTGTAAGTAAGTTTCTATTGGTTTACATAGTCAATGTATATTACTGTCTATGCATTTGTTATAAAATCCTATTAAATGAAATTAATCTTTTTATGCATTTGTAAGTGTAGTTTAATTGGAATATGATAACCGTATATACTCTTATAAACGTAAATGTGTTTGTACGCAAATGTGCTTGTTTATATTTTTCTCTGTTATTTACGTGTTTAAGCATGTATGTGCGTGCATGAGTATAAAATATAATTAGATATACGATATTTTATTTTTATTTTTCTAAAAAGGTTAAAGAGATAATAATAATTATGTAAAATATTTTTTATATCTAATTAAAGTTAATCAAGCTTATTAAAATTAAAATTGTGAGTTATATTACTTGTAGATTATAGGAGCAAGTTTGCGTATTACGTGACTGCCAGAAATAGATTAGGTGTGATATGTCATTAAATTATATTTATTTAAAAGAATTTCATGGTTATTTATACAGAAGGTTATCCAATAATATAACTATTAAAAGGATTAATTGGTTGTTCTAATTATTTCAATTTCATTATATAAAGATGTGTGATTATACGCTGCTAGTTAATAGTGAATTAAATATGATAATATAGTATTGAATGTTACGTAAAAATTAATTTTACATAAATGGATATAATTCAATAAATGTTCATTGTAATTAAGTATTTAATATACATGGTCTATCGGTATTCGGACAATAAATACTTTGTCTATTAACTACAAATAACTTATTATTTATATGCGCCTAAAAACTTGTAAGGTATATTTTTGCGTATGTGTATGTGTGTAAATGTGTGTGTGTGTATGTGCTTATTCACACACACACACACACACACACACACACACACACACACACATACATATATATATATATGTATATATATATATATATATATATATATATATATATATATATATATATCTGTTGTATGTGTGTGTGTGTCAGAGTGTACAGAGTTTGCAATTAGATATATTATTTATTTGAAATTATATTAATATCAGACAAGTTAAATAATTAAAATGCAACTTAATCAAACTTGTTATCAATAAATTCATTATGTATAGACGGCTGTATAGAATTATTATATTACTATTTTAGATTTATGTTATTGAAAAAAGATTATCACTATCGAAGATTGTTTATTTATATGGTAATTATATTAATAAATGAATTATGTTAATTGCTATAATTCTAGTTATATAAAAAAAAATTATATACTATAAGCTTATACATTCTTATTCCATATGACATTGTATGTATGTGATATAGTGTCTAGAAATATATAGAGAAAATACACTTAGGAACATGCACACATTTCTAGAATTTAGTAGTGGATGTCTGAAAGTTATTTGGTAAATCTCTTCGAGACAAAGCTGACATCTCTTATCCTTGATACTATATGTTTTAGCATGACTCAAAATTCTTATTGCTGTCTTTAATACTCCAAATGAACCTACTAAGCCTTGTATCATTTATTTTTCAACGGCTCCTAAAATTATGTTCGTGATAAACGATTCTTTTCTTTATAAAGCATTCACTTGAACCGATATAGAAAGAATTCTTACCTTCAGGTTCAACAATAGCCAGGTATACCAGATTATTACTTTTACAGAAATTGTTAAATTTGTAGTTGAGCTTATCTTTACCATTACAATATCTATTTCGGTAAGAATTATTATTTGCCATAACAAGGTAATCCTTGACTTTTTAAATTAAAATGGTCACCGTTTCCCATGGCTAGTTTCTTATATTGTCTATTCAATATAAAAATAATCCAATATGAAGATATTATTCTAAATATATTACAAGAAGCTCGTTTGAATATTTCCATTATTTAACTATATCATTATATTTATTGTTAGTAAAATATTTATTTATTAATCTTCGCAAAGTTTTAATTTAATTAGTTTTTATCTTTTTTAAGAAAGGTGTAATTAGCCATGTAGTATTATGGGATTCAGTAATTGCCATTGTTAGTTTTAGTGGAGTTTAACCAAGTTATATACTGTTTAGTCTTGTTTTCCATTTATATTGCTTTTCCATGTGAGTTCCGTTTATATTGCTTTTAGCGTATTTCCAATTAGCATACTGAACAATAGCCTTGTTATTTTGATATTTCTTGTTTTCATCATTGTACTTAATAGATTTACGGTTACACTTAATATTTAATATTCGCACATTTCCATCTTTATTATTAATACCCGTATTATTATGTAGATGTATATCAATTTGATGGTTAGAATTATCCGTGTTCACTACATTTATATCTTGTTCACTTCTAGCTACATCATTTATATTTTAAATTTTAGCTTCAGTGCTTTTATTGTAATCATTTGTGTTACCATGTATTCTATCATGTGAAACATAGGATGTGTTATTTGCCATATGTCTATTACATTCAATTATATGTTTATATGCTGCTTTTGTAAGTGCATTGTTATAGTCCCCTTTATTTTTGTTAAAAATTTCCTGATTAGATGAGGGGTGATTAATTCTTTTTTCGATATTTAAAGGAAACAATTAATTATTAACTTTCGATTATTACTTTTAAACTTAATGTAACTTAATTTAGAATTAGGTTTATGGTAAGTCTCAACTGAGAATTTTCAACTGGGAAGTGAACAGAGTTGTTCTTTTTCAACAGAAATAGATTGTTAGAATCATTTAAATCACTGATGGAATTTTTCTTCTATATTTCTAGTTTCCTATT
>NC_068987.1:51383966-51386914 GCF_001194135.2 Octopus bimaculoides | reverse complement strand
TATATATATATATATATATATATATATATATATATATGTATATATATATATATATATATACATACATACATACATATATACATACACACCCACATATATGAGTTTATATATTTATATATAAATATATATATATATATATGAGACGAGTTTATTCGAAGGACTGTGTTTCGTTCAATAAGTTCTAATAAACCACTATATTATGCATCCAATTCCACTGGCATTTAAATAGCTTATCGAAAATAAGTACCATAAATGTAACTCACAACTCAGTGAATTGATAAGTCTTCTAGTGTGTACACAACCTTTTGTAGAAGTCATCTTTGGTCAATTGATTTGTGTGTGTAACATAGAAAATAAGATTTTATTACATTGCGTTTTCTGGTTTATCCATTTTTAAGAATCTTGGATGAAAGAATTCTATGACTGCCAGTTAGAGAATAGTTTAATCAAATAATGAGTTTTCGGGAACTAGGTAAAGTCATTAGCATGTAAGTACATAATTCTTAGATTAGGCAAAATTATATTGACTCTATTCTAATAGATTACTGCTTTATCCTTTCTCCGTGAACGTAAAGGTCTTGCCTTATTGGTCTTTGTTATTGATTCGGAATTGCTATAAGAACTATTTGAAAACTAAGATAACGATAATGTTTCAATTCATTGTTAAAACCACTTATCGTTCTACAAACCACTAATACTATTAGAAACCTGCGAACGATAAATCACTAAATACCCAGCATCCACGATATCATCTCATATGTGTCAATCAGAAAGGAAGCAATATATTATGACATATGAACTGGATAGCTGAGTACGACAGTTAGTAACGTACAAGTCTATTTTATGCAATATTTCTTATTTTTCCGTTTAAATCATATTGTAGCATATATTGTATTTTATATTTGTGTTGTGAAAACACTAGATGTTTTTACATTATTGTACATACAGGAACTACACAATCTTTCAAACAGTTCTTTGAAGGGATATTTCGAATATTTATTTGCATTAATTGATATCACATCTATAAGCAGAATGCTTCTGTACAAATGCTTCCATTGAACCTTTTAAATCACTGTTAACAATGTTAGTGTAGCATGCGACATGAGAGGCAAGATATTTCAATCTCCAGACGAAGAAAACTAAATGCTACTCCGTGGACGATATCTCAAATATGATATTTTGCTAATTTATTGCGTTACAATCAGATAACGTTCTGAAATGTATGAAAGGATTTTACACGCTTGCAGCAACCGTTTTCTCAATATCTAGGTGCTTTTAGCAGTTGAGTATTATTCAGTTTGATTCAGCAAGCTGTCCCTTATCGTTGTGCCAAATCGTTTTGAACAGTGTTCATCTAAAGACATAAAGGAAAGGCTATTGTCTTCGAGTTAATTAACCTTATAACCAATTACTAGTCATCATTTAACGATGCGTATTTTAGATTCAATTTAGCTAGAAGTATTGTTTAAATTCATTGTATCTACAAACTCATAGACACATACATACAGACTGCATGCGCACGCAAACACACACACACACACACGTATATATATATATAATTTCGTCCTCAGTATAATTCTACCCCATTCAGGTAATTCCAGTTAATTTCGTCTCATTAGACGCTGTCGAGAATCATTCTATTTCCTGTTGCACTTAGTGATTAATGCTAGAATATTCCTTTGAACCGCTGAACAATCAGAAGACTGACTTAGATAGAAAAATTGTGTTATTTGCTCCTTTTGTTAAGTATTCTCTTACTGAAACTATGTGTAAACGACTAATATATAATAAAAAGAAAATTAGTCAGAGACATTACATGTATTTTAAACTCATTTGTATGAGCTTTTTTACACATTGACTGTAGTTCTATTTTAGTTATTCGCTTGGCGTTTATTGTGTAAACGTTGACATTCTTTGATTTCTGTGTATGTTTGTGCGTGTGTGTGTGTGTTTCTTCAGAGTGTTCAATATTTAATCATTAGAGTGTTTTGTTGATTTTATATAGTCTGTACATACTTTCAGCTTCCCATCTATAACGCGAAATTACATCCAGTTTTAGATAGTCCATGAAAGTGAACTGCACCTGCATTTCGCTGATACCTATTTGCACCTAATTTGAATGGAATAGCCTAGATAAATACCTAGCTGAAGGAATTAACGAAAAGCCCGGCCCACGAATGGAAATGGTGGTTATAACCCGAGCACTCAACAATCAACACTAGATTAAACATCTTCAAATACGATTGGTACAATCTTTAACAGGTGCCAGTAAGTCATTTCCGGACAAAAGTGGATAAGTCGAAATCCTCTTAACCTTCACCAGAAACTTTACATAAATAAAAATCTATTACAAACTCCGCGCTACGTGGCATAATTAAGATATATACACAGTTATATCATCAATACCGGTTTTAGAGTCGAGTGATTTCCGTCGTGAAGCTAATTGCTACGCCTTCCATTACGATATCCGCATTGATTGTTGTAGCAGATACAGAGTAAGTAAACATGATGAAGGAAAGCAGCTGTGTATACAATTTTAAAGAAATCGGGTCACATATGTAGACGTTATTGAGGTACATTAACGTTTTGTACATGCACACACAGAGAAAACAGTTTTACATATATAATAGTAGCAGAGGCACCCGGCGTTGCTCGAGAATGAAATTGTTGCTTATATACTTGAAGAAAAAAAAGCAAAATATGCTGCATAGAAATTTGAGGACATTCTGTAGATGGACTCTCAGATGAATGATGGCTGGGCGCCTCTCATGAATGGGAAACATTGAAGATGTGCCAAAAAGCCTCATTGGTACTTGGAAACTTTTACGAAAATTAAAATGGGGATTAAATGAAAAAAATGATTTACGTGAATATCCTCAGAAGAGTAATTGAAATAAATGGCGATTGTGGCCCCCCCCCCACGCACGCACGCACGCATACACACGTGT
>NC_068987.1:51379590-51383956 GCF_001194135.2 Octopus bimaculoides | reverse complement strand
TGACTCACTCACACTCTGTCTCTTACAAACACGCACGCCCGCGCATACACACGTGTGTCTTTGTAAATATGTTTGTATACATTTATGTATGTGTGTGTTTGTAAGAGACAAAGTGTGAGTGAGAGAGAGAGAGGTTTGTTGTCATGTATACGTACATGCATAAATATACATACATCTTTGGATGTATGCATATGACAACACAGCCCTTGACTCACTCACACTCTGTCTCTTACAAACACGCACGCCCGCGCATACACACGTGTGTCTTTGTAAATATGTTTGTATACCTTTGTGTATGTGTGTGTTTGTAAGAGACAGAATGTGAGTGAGTCAAGGGGTATGTGTGTGTGTGTGTATGTGTGTGAGACAGAGTGTGAGAGCGGTGTGTATGTAGTATTTACTCTCTCTCTCTCTCTCTCTCTCTCTCTCTCTCTCTCTCTCTCTCTCTCTCTCTCTCTCTCTCTCTCTCTCTCTCTCTCTCTCTCTCTCTCATACACACGAACACACAAAATAGAGAGTGAAGCTTTTTGCGGTTGTTACGTCAATACTGGAAGTTGACATTGAGGGACCTTCTTAAAGAAGTGAATCTTAAATATAAAGCAATATTATTTATTTTTAATTTAAAAAATCAAATGAAGAGCCTAAGATTTATCCGAGGTCAAATTATTCATGCAATACAAGTATGGAAGCATTTGGTGAAGTCGATTTCACGTGAAAAGCGATTACACACACATCTCTGTTTTATATATAGTATAGATAAGATGCTATCCATGATGTTATTTCAATCTAATACTTTTCAAATGCCTATAATTCAACTAAGGTAGTAGCTGAATAATATTCTTAAGGCCATCATTTTCTCACACGCAGCATCTTTCAGAGCTTTGCCATTAATTCAGTTCTTATCCAAATCTGAAAACTGTTACTAGTTTTGAACAGGACTGGTCCCTAGCTACATTTTGGAAATATTGAGATTTGGTCCAATAGAAAAAAGTTTACATCAAAATTTGTAGCAACGTTATAGGAGAGTAATTAATGCCTCCAATCAAGTTTAGATCTAAGTAACTTTTTGATATTAAATGCAAAATATATTTATCTTAGCTTCAATGATAGAAGAAACAATGAGAAATTTCATGGTTTTGGGACCATGCAACAAAATTTTATATCAAAATAGTTGTGAGGTAAACTATCAGGAAAAAATATACGTCAGGCAAAGAACTGGATTTAAGTATAATTAACTTGTTTTTAAATTTTAATAACAAACTATAATTTAATTAAACTTATTTTATAGAGCTTAATTCGAGGAATTTCATAGTACCAATCTCATGCAAGGATGTTTTAACAGAAAGAAGTTATGAGTGTTTGTTTCTCAAATTTGATAGTGATAATTCTATTCTTTTTTTTATGAAAATAGTTCTATTAGGGGACTTTAATATATGTCACCGGCATCATTGATGCAAGGAAAATATTATCAACGACACCTCTAATTTGCAATTAATTATGTCCTCTGTATTAATGAGCGCAATTATATCACGTAAACACAGTCCCGTAATATCTGAGACGAGAAACAGAATCGTAGGAATTTACTTTGAAAGGAATTTCTCAATTTTTAAGACTTCTTTAAGTATCATTCAACTACTGTAGTAGCTGTATCTTTCAGAGCTTTGTCACTAATTCAGTTCTTAACCAAATTCAAAACTGTTAACGTATTTGACGAAGACTCGTTCCTGTAAGTAACACCTCCAATAAAGTTTACATATAAACAACATTTTTACATCTAACAAACTAATACTCATTTACACTGTTTGAACTCCAACATTAAGTTGTAAATACACACTACCTTTCTAGTATAAATGTATTTCTATTATTTGTTTGATAAATTTATTTCTATTAATTTATTATTTTTTAATTAATTTATTCTAATTAAAAAGGTGTTGGGTGCCCTGTCATGATAATTTGGCTTCACGTGCCACAGGGTGGATGCATTCACTCACTTTCTAATTTTATTTCTAATTTTTAATTTTATAATGAGTCAATGTAAATAAAATGCTCTTCAAATACTAATTTTATTTTCATTTTTTTAGATTAAAACTTTCTTATTTTCTTATAATAATTCAATCACAGAAATAAAACAAAACAAATATCATTTAGACATTTGTTAAATTTATTCCGTTTTAAATAAGGTAAAATCTTAAATAATTAATTGGCATATTATCAATTAGCATAACAGCATGGCATGGAAAATCATGGATTACATGGAAAAATGCGAGCAAGACAAATAATATTTAGATTATGAACCTGGAAAAGTACAGGACAAGTTATTACACTTGGAAAAGTATAGGACAAGTTATTGCATCTGGTAACCTAGAGAACAAGAAAGCTTTTGCTTAAAATATTGCAACTAAGGATAAATTTTGAATAATGAACATTATTTGATCTTAATTTACAAAGTAGCATTATAATTAAGATAGGTACCATAATTTTTTTTTAATATTGACACACTAGTGTATATGGCAAGCAAATTCATTATGTAAAAAATAGGCATTGGGTCAAGACTAAAAATGTGAAAATTTTACCTTTTTTAAATTGAATGGTATTTAATAGTATCTTACAATGTCTACTGGAATTAAAAAAATATTTCTTTGCATTTGTGTACATTTAAACTAATTAAATATTATTTTACAGAATAATAGAATTAAAATTTCTTTGATTAAAACCCTTTGTAACATGGAAGTATCCAAAGAGCATTTAAGGAACATAATGCTTTTTGAGTACAAAATAGGAAACTCTGCAGCCGAAGCGACTGGAAACATACACTCAGTTTATGGGAAAGAATGCTTGAATGAAATAACTTGCAGAACATGGTTTGCAAAATTCAGAAGTGGAGATTTCAGCCTTGAAGATGAAGATCGAACAGGACGTCCAGTCGAGTTTGATGATAACCTCCTTGAGGCATTACTTGAAGAAAATCCTGCATTATCAGTTGCAGAATTGGCATTAAAGCTTAGTTCAAACCATACAACTGTTCATCGTCATCTTCAACAACGTGGAAAGTTTCCTAAACTTGAAAATTGTGTGGCTCATGAATTGTTCAAAAGCAACCGCAGATCCTGAGTTGACATCTGCTCTTCTCTTCATTGTCGCGAACTCATTCCACCCTTTTGCATAGACTTGTGACTGATGAGGAAAACTGGATCTTCTATCGAAATGTTAAATGTCGTAAACAGTGGCTTGGTAAAAGAGAAAAAACTCAACCACAACCGAGAATGGAACTTCATGGGAAAAAGGTTCTTCTCGCTATATGGTAGGGTTGCAAAGGAGTAATTCACTTTGAATTGTTACCACCTAATGCAACAATCGATGTTCAAGTCTACTGTCAGCAATTCGATTGTTTCAACCAAGCTTTGAAGAAAAAAAGACCCGCTTTAGTGAATGGAAAATGAGTGGTGTTTCATCAGGACAATGCGCGACCCCACACCGCAAAAATCAAACCACAGAAGATGGAAGAGCTTGGTTGGGAAAAATTCCTCATCCACCTTATTCTCTCGACCTTGCTTCTCCAGACTACCATTTGTTTCGTACAGGATCATTTGGGAGACATAACTATCGCAAGCCAGGAGGAGGTCGAAACTGACATTTCAGAGTCCTTTGCTTTGAAACCAAAAGGGTTTAACATTGATGGGATTAAAAAGCTTGTAAATAGATGGAAGGAAATCCAGATAACCAGGAAAAGTACATTGATAATTAAACTTCAATTAAATATAACATTTTATCACTTGTTTTCTTTATTCAAAGTTCGGACAGAACTTATAGGATGACCACATATATCAGTATAAATAGTTGCCTAAAGGGTTTTTAACACGCTGACCAATTGATAAAAGCATTAAATGTTTTTATACTTTACTAATTTATTAATTAATTATAAATAAATATGTGTTATTTCTCCTAATCAATTTTTATTTCCTGCGGTATTATTTCGATCCTAAACGCACGCGGTTTGTAGTTTGTAGAACGGTGTTCGCCACTAATGATGGACACAAATAATCCCAGACCCTACGGTGTGGTGATACCGCGGTCTGCTAGAAAATGCTAGAGGTTCGCTCCACTGTCTTCAATATACATCTGGTGCAGATCAGATTGCATTGATAACCAGCTGGATAACGCTTCTCCTGGGGTTTCAAACTGGAGTAGCGTACACCTTTATGGAAGAGCCATATTGATGTGGCAATAAACATTACTTCTTAGCATCGTTGCTACTTTCCTTTCTTATAGTGAGTTTCTAACTAGCTACTATGTATATATATTTATTTATATATATATATATATTTATATATATATATAAATATATGTATACAAATATATATATATA
>NC_068987.1:51370435-51377391 GCF_001194135.2 Octopus bimaculoides | reverse complement strand
GTGTGTGTGTGTGTGTGTGTGTGTGTGTGTGTGTGTGTGTGCATGTATATACGCACACGCGTGTATGCACACGCATTATATGCGTGTTTGAGTGTAATTCATAGAAGTGGATATGTATGGCTCTAATGTCGTGTACACTTTTATTCGTTTTCCAATTTCTTGGACTACGGCTTTGTAGACACCGCTCGTGAACGTTTAGGTGATCAAATCTAATCTAGATTCTAGATATTTCTCATTTGATCCATATTTCTTTGATACCTATTTAACTAACATGGACATATCAGGAAGAACATGGTATTTTGACAGAAGATGTGACGGAGCATTTATCATATGGGGCTCATTTACTAAATATTCCCTTTCGAATATTCTCAAATATTCCCATTCGAATTTGTGTGTGCGTGTGTGTGCATATGTCTGTACTTGTGTTTATGTGTGTTTATGTATGTAAATAGACAAATATAGTTACATAACATATATCATACAACATAAATTCTTGGTTTTCTAGCTACTTCATAATTAGTAAATAGCAATGAAACCAGCTCCATATGAAAAAGGAAGTAACTTGACATGCTATTAAGATACAAACATATACACAAACACACACAGACACACGCACACACACACATTCACACACACGCACGGACCCACCCACACACACAGACACCTGTATATAGATACTACGGGCGTCCGTAGGCCAGGTGTAGTTTATCAATGTGTTGAACGCTCATTGCCCTGAAGAGATATAATTTCACGTTACTTTAGTTTACTCAACAAGAAAGGAATATATATATATATATATATATATATATATATATATATATAAAGAATAATAATAAATGGAGCAAAACACGTATGATCAATAAGTTCCTTTAATTCCTACATATATTTCAACATTTTTGTGCACTGGGAACCAACTTACAAAAGCAAGACATGCGCTAAATGCTAAGGTTGCGTACGAGTTATAACATTATATAAGTAAATGACCGTTAGAAACAAGAATGCTAGTTTACAGGGAGCTGTTGAGGGAGAGAGGCTATGAACGCTATACTAAAAGGTTAAATTAAAAGAAGACATAATGAAACGCAGTAAAATCCTAAAATCTAAAGTTCAAAATAATGGTAAACAAGAAATCTTAGTAAAGGAGAAAGGGAGAGAGTTCAATGAATTCTTTATAAATAACTCCTTATGTAAACAAACCTATATACTGAGGTGAAATTAAGTATAGATTGTAAAAATAATTAATTAAATAGCCATAGCATTGTATCATATTAAGATACGGTTATTAATCTAAAAAACTGGTAATACAAGGTACAAAACTATAATGTGATGGAATAATAATAATAAACATGCTTACGAGAACAAGATCGAAAGTATGTACGTAAAAATACGAGTATGCTTTAAACTCAACTAACGTAGCTTTACTGGGAAAGACTTGCTGAACCAACTATAGAAGGGGAAACAGTAAAAACAACTGCCGTTGGAGTTAGATATAATTGTTATTTAAGATAATATTTTAATGATATTATTCTTGTTATTGTTATTATTGTTATAATAATAAGTATAAAAATAAATTTATTATCATTATTATTATTATTATTATTATTATTATTACTAATACTATTGTTATTGTCTAAAGTTAATGGTAAATACTAAGCTGGGTTATTGTACACACCACTTGTAAGGTGGCTGTCCACTAGTGAGAATGTTATTAGGTGAAAAAATAAAAATAATAATAACTAAAATTAGTAAGAAGGATAGGATGAAATTAATGAAAAGAACTGAAGGTGTGTTTCCGCCAATGCTGGCATCTTTATGTTCTCTGTGTTATCTGGTTTACTAAATTATTCTTGGAGAACAGAATGTGGAATAGCTCCAAGTTACCGAGAGGACAAAAATCCTTAGCCTTGTCGTAGGGTATTGCGGTAGCCAGTATTGACCATTCCAAAGAGAATTGTTTATTGCAGTCCTTAAGTTTCCAGATTAATTTACTTAGACCGGTACTATTAAATTTATTCCTATCCCTAAAGGAAGAATAATGGTTGGAAATTCTCTTGGAGACCTGCGTTGAGGAGCTACCCACATAATGCGAGACCTATTTGTTAGTCGTTACCTTACATTGATAAACCACATTTTTGGTCCTGGGATTCGTACATAAAAACTTAATTCTATTACAATTCGATTCCGAGATACTAATCTTGTTATAGTGATTGTTATATTTACTAATGTTGTACTTATTACCTATATTTTTACCTAGATAACTATAGCTACCATATGAGTGTGTTAAATTACTAGAGTAGTTATTATTATTATTGTTGTTATCATTACTATTATTATCATCAGAATTGGGATGGCTGACTAGAGATGAATCTAACAGTCTAAAATTATGGGAAGATATTATCTGTAACATATTTTTTAGTATTAAAAAATCCAAATCTAACCTTATGTGTGTTGATGATTGGGTAATAGTGAGAACCCCTAGGAAAATTCCTATTCACCGCGTCGCGGAACTGCAAGACCAGTTTGGATTTAACATGTTTCCCGAACCAGATATTTTCATCAGATCTAGTTACAGTGTTAGTATAGCTGAATAAATTAAGTTTTTTTTTTGTTTTTATTAAGGTGTTTAGAGTCGGTAAGGCCTCCTCTCTTATGTGAATGAGTATAAGTAGGTGCTACTTTCTCAGTTAAGTGAGAAGAAGGAGAAGAAATAGAATTGGGTTTATCCCTGCTAGTAAAGGAGATATCTTGCTGTACAAAAGACGAAAGATTACTAAATGAATTGATATATCTTACCTTGTCTTTGTAACCTGCCTTCAATACGGCTGAATTATAGAAGTCAGCCTCTGACAGGAAAGTTTAGAAAGTCTGAGTGAAATACTCTTAACCAAATTACTGGTGATAGACCTAGGATGGTTAATAAAAGGGCTTATTTACCTGAGATTGGTTGATGGTTTATGGAAAGGTAAGTGTGTGTTACTATGTAAGTCTAAAGTTACGTCCAGAAAGTTGGCTACGGAGACCGCATCCTCAAAAACGATGCCAAAACTCATTCTTCGGTAGATTCTAGCTAATCTATTTTTAATCATTTGGATGTGCTGAGTAGTGACATTATGCAAGTATAGCAAACAATCATCTCTGTATAGACCTCCATTAATGTGTGGGAACTAGTCTGCCATTTCATATAATATATACGAACAAACTACACCAGCTATTTGAGCTGAATTCGAACTTCCCATAGGAACGTCAAAAGCCTCCAGAGTATCCTTACGAATCCATAGCTTATTGTTAAATTTTATAATTGATTTACGAGCCGCTAATATTACACTAATTTCTTCCCTAGAAAGACATGCCATATTATGGGCGAACCAAAGTGCCTTGTTAAAGATAATTGGGTTAATAGATGAGTAGAAACTAGAGATGTCTCTAGAAACTATATATATCTTGCCTACCATCTTTAGACACATAGAATGGAAGAATCCCTGAAGATGTCAGAGATGTGTGTCAAAAGAATTAAATATTCTTTTCTACTCAGGCAGAAGACCTGAAATTTTGGAGGAGGGGGTCAGTCGATTAGATCGACCCCAGTACGCAAATCATACTTAATTTATTGATCCCGAAATGATAAAAGGCAAAGTCGACCTCGGATGAATTTAAACGTAAAGACAAACGAAATACCGCTACGGCGTGAAAAGATTTAAATATTACCAGACAATGGACATAAGTTAAAATAAGAACAATAATAAATGAGTGCAGAACGAATGTATAGTGTCTGTGTTATGGCAAGAGCAAAAGGACCATTCCGAAATATAACAATATATATGGATATATACACTTTCTGTTATTATTTTATTGTTTGACTTGTTTCAGCTAGAGCACCGCTTTTAGTTGAATAAATCGACTGCAGGACTTATTCATTGTAAGCCTAGTACTTTTTCTATTAGTAAGTTTTGCCGAACCGCTAAGTTACGGGGACATACGCACACTAGTATCGGTTGTTAAGCGATGGTGGGGGATTAAACACGGACACTCACACACACACACACACAAATAAATATATACATATATATATTCGACGGGCTTCTTCCAATTTCAGTTTCCGAAATCCACTCAAAAGGGTTTGGCAGGCCAGAGGCTGTAGTAGAAGGTACTTGCCCAAGTTGCCACGCACTGGGATTGAACCCGGAATCCCGTGGTTGGTAAGCAAGCTTCTTACCACACAGCCACGCCTGCGCCTATATCTATCTATCTATCTATATATATATATATATGTGTGTGTGTGTGTGTGTGTGTGTGTGTGTGTGTGTGTGTGTGTGTGTGTGTGTGTGTGTGTGTGTGTGTGTGTATATATGTCTCTGTGTGTGACATGTGTGTGTATGTTTGTGTGTATATATGCATGTAGGTATGTATGAGTGTATGTATGTATACTTGTATGTACTTATGTAAGTATGTACTAAAAATTGGAATGTTTAACTTTCAGTATCTTGAATTTTAACTTTTAATGTCTGACTAGATAAGATTCTTACAGACACTTAATAACACAGCAACTTAAGAAACCTCAAGTTATTAGATTTTACCGCAATTTTTATAACATGCCAATTGCTCCTCATGATTATTAAATTTTGTGCAGTTGTCAGCATTAGAAATTAGGTAAGCAGCTGTCATTTATTACATTTATCTCGAAAATTAGTACCATAATAATCAAATGCAATGAATATTAATCAAGTTTAATCATTTTAAATCAATTACTAGATTTAGTTAAACACTATAAAATTGCAAAGTGACATCGTATTAATGAAAACGTATGTAGTTAAACGAAATTTCGGATTAATTTCGATAAATTTCAACTAAATCTCTGCACTTGTCAATTATTTTGTATATCATTTAGAGAATGTGTGTATGCTCATAAGTTATGTTAAATATAACGTATATTTACATGTAAATAGGAAGAGCTAGCAACCAGTGAGTCTCCTTGTTACAGGGGAGAAAGAAATGAAAAAAACACCAACAGCAGGTCATGAAACGCTATATTTCCACTTATATATGAAAGAAATTAGTTTTTATTGTTTTGGAAAATATAATTATATATTCCGTTACTCGTATTCGGAGATCGGCCACAAGTGGACAATTTTTCTTTTCCTTATTTTAATATTCTAGATAAAGAAGTATTATTCAAAATAAGTTTCAAAGAGAAATCATTCATTTTCCTACTATCCTGGATAAAGTCTGAAAGTAACGTTAAAAGTAATGCATTGCTTTATAACGTAAATATTGGATAAACAGGCACTCACAAAACACAGTAAAGGAAATATCTTTTACGTGCACATGAAATTACAATGAAGGCTAATCATACAATATATAAATAGATAATTAAAGTAAACATAGCATTGCATTTCTTGTTTCTTGGTAACCTGATGTCATGAGCAGCTTGCATTGAAATAAAAGTGCATCACAGAGCATTACAAACCTTTTGCATCATTCTATATTACTTGAACATTTTATTCGCCATTACATTAGCCCCCAAGATAATAAGGATCTTTTTTAAAACGGGGGCCACATTTTTCATTAATGTTTTACGTAGTGTTTTTGGTACCGAAAGACTTTCAAACTTCGTATACTTATCTATTTTGTGTTATAGAACAGAAAAATATTTTTGTATTCGAATTTATTTCATGTAAAAAATTGTCTTATTTCGATCATTTCTACTAATCACTGACGTCCACTCAGCCGATATACATTAAGTGCCGACTACATAAACAAACGATTCTTCGTTTTATTTGCTTTTTTCATTTTAAATTTGCTTTAACCCTAACCCTAACCCTAACCCTAACCCTAACCCTAACTCTAACCCTAGGGTTAGGGTTAGGGTTAGAGTTAGGGTTAGGGTTAGGGTTAATTGTTTCAGAATCGTTTGTTTATGTAGTCGGCACTTAATGTATATCGGCTGAATGGACGTCAGTGATTGGTTGAAATTACAGAAATACGACAACTTTAACATGGAATAATATATGGATTTCTTTTTTTTTTAAGAAGACTAAGAGAAAAAGATGTTTTATATGACACATTCTACCAGTGTTCCAAGTTTCAAAGTGTTTCGTTAATGAAAAATGTGGCCCCCGTTTTAAAAAAGATCCGATAATAATTATATTGAGTCACTTAATGGATCCTCCATCCATGTTGATGACATTTCCAGCTGGTTTTATTATCAGCTGGACCATATACTGATTGAGTTGTTGCCTATGGAGGTGAATGAACCACAGATGTCCCTTTTTAACTTAATACAGAAGCAAAATCAGTGCCGCACAGTACGTGGTAAGGTCGCTTTTGAATTACAAAGCCATCTACCGGGCTGTCGTATAATCAGTTACAATTTATCCAAATTCACTGTAAACATTTCGCTCCAAACAGTTACAATAAAAGACAATAACTCAAAGTAATGTGGGACATAAGCTGATAACACCTGAATGTGACTGAGTTTCTGAATCCTTCACCTGTAGAAGTCAGGAGAAAGGACATCGGTTATAGTCACTTTTTCTCTGCAACAGTTAATAAATATTTGTTCAACTAAAAACTATGACTCATCTTCAAACTTCTTACTTCGTTTCTTACATATACTTATGCGTTTTTCGTTGGTAATGCTTTCCTACACACACACACACACACACGCACATACACACACGCATACACAGTATATAAATGGGAAAAGTGGTCTTGATAGATACCATATTATCTCTCAACTTGTTATTGATACAGGCTATACGCAGCAGTCCATTGCATAGTACTCAAGCTTAAAAGAGATATTGTGACAGGTAAATTTCACTCGGTAAGTAATCCTGTGTTCCTACTGAGAACTGCAAATATTCCGTAGAGTTTTTAATAACATTGATAAGGTAGCGTAGAATGGAGATTTATTCACATCATAAACATTTTTATTAAACGTTTTCTGCAGTATATATATA
>NC_068987.1:51368886-51369613 GCF_001194135.2 Octopus bimaculoides | reverse complement strand
GTGTGTGTGTGTGTATGTGTGTGTGTGTGTGTGTATGTGTGTGTGTGTGTGTCTGCCTATGTGTGTCTGTGTGTTTGTGTGTGTGTGTATTGATATGATTCAATATATATATATATATATATATATATGTACATATATGTATGGATACACAAATATGTATACTTATATATATATTTTTTTTTATCTGTATATATATATATATATATATATTTATATATATATAATCATATATATGTATATTTATACTTTTACCTTTCTATCTATCTGGTAGACTTACAAGGCCCGTCTTCCAAACTTCAGTTGTCCATGACGAAAAATGCACCTCCAGTACTTTTCTGAGTTCCTCTTCAGAATTCATATATTCTCCCTGCGAATGATTTTGAAGGTTTCAAGCCCACGCTCTTCAAGAGAAAGCAACACGAGGAAATAAACAGGGAGAGAATAAAAAGAAACTTGTGGAGTTAGCGGTGAATTATGGCGACTGGTTGGGCAAGGGTAGTTAGATATGCGAGCTAGGAAGAAGAGGAGATGATAAAGTACTAGTGATCCCAAAAAGTTTGTTGCGCGTGCGTGTGTGTATGTGAGAGTGTGTATGTGTGTGCGTGGATTATGGTGTGGGTGATGGGAAGTTGTCTTTGCTAGTGTGTGCAGAGTGGTGTTGTGTAGTGTGGTGTGATGTGGTGTGGTGTGGTGGTGTTGGGGTGTGGGGATGTGAGGGTGAGATGTG
>NC_068987.1:51368019-51368876 GCF_001194135.2 Octopus bimaculoides | reverse complement strand
GGGTGGGGTGAGGTTGGAGGTGGGGTAAGGGAGGAAATAGGTAGAGTTAACAGAGGAAGTAGATGTCAGGGCAAGAGAAGAGAGGTGGTAGCTTTGAAGAGAGGAAATAGGTGTCAGATTAAGAGAGGAGGGGTCTGGATCGCATGTGGCGCGAAGTAGCGAAGAGGGAAGAGTAATTCCTGTTCACATTGAAAGGGGAGTCCGGTTGCCTCCTTTCCAAGTATAGGCAAGGCTTTCTTAGACCATTGCGAAATATGATTTAATAAACTTAATTATTTTACCCCACATAGTAATAAAATTTACCGCTTTAAAGGCTTTCACGAGAAGTTTTGTAATAATATATGACTGATGATATATTCCTTTTGTATTTGAGAAATATTTATAGCTGCACGTGGTCAATGTTGTGATACTTGCTCTGTATATGATATTGATCTGTTCACGAAATGGCATGCTATTCCTCTGACGATATAACATACACAAGTTAAATCAATATTGCCAAACTGTATTTACACGAAAACTTCGAACCTAGTTATAGTATACCTATTCCGTCTAGATTCTCAATTGCAAGATGTGGGTGCTGGGAATTACGAATTAACTATATTTTATTGTATATGTACCACCTTTCCGCCGATGGACAGCAAGGGACATATTTTCATAGGTGGCTGTGTGGTAAGAAGCTTCCTTCTCAACCACATGGTTCTAGTTTCAGTCGCACTGCTTGGCACATTGTGTAATACAGCCTATAACCTCGCGCCGACCAAAGTCTAGTGAGTGAATTTGGTAGACGGAAACTGAAAAAAAGCTCCCTCTCTCTCTCTCTCTCTCTCTCTCTCTCTCTCTCTCTCTCTCTCTCTCTC
>NC_068987.1:51359037-51367597 GCF_001194135.2 Octopus bimaculoides | reverse complement strand
AACTTTTGTTCTTTAGCAAGTCGTTATTAATTGAAGTATTCACAGAAGAAAGATTATAAAGAAATGAATCATATTTCTAAGACATTTCGCCAGTTGATTTGACCAAACAAAGCAGCAATCAAATCGATAACGGATATGAATGAGGCAGACGATATTGAAAACGATACTTTGTAAAAATGAGTAACAAAAGACGACAATCATTTTTAAGAGTGAATCTTAATTATAATTGATGCGTTAGTCGGCCTTGGGTATCCAATATAAAAATAAAAGTTATATCCTTTTTTCATTTATTTTACTTTGTTTAAGTAATTTACTTAATTATTTTTTTTATTATTATTTCGTAAAATTTCAACTTTTTTCATTCATTTCATTTCATTTCATGTATCATTTTCTTTTCAGTCATTGAATACATTACATGGATATGAAGATTTAAAAGTCAAAATAGAGAACAAAAGATCTGAAGTAGATTTTTAACTCTTTTCAATTTTCAGAGCAAAACCATTATGGAAATGATGAATTTTCATCGTTTTGCTTGATTTTTTTCTTACTTAAGCCACGTCAACAATTTCCTCTTCCGTAAAGGATTATATTTCGCTTTTGCATACTAACTAGGATTAACATGTATATAGTAATTGAATATACACTGCGTAGTACACAATTCATCTTGTAATAATTTTCTCTTCGTCTCTCTCCATCTTCCTTCCTCTGTCTGTCTGTCCTTCTCTCTCTCTCTCTCTCCCTCTCTTTTTCTCGCAGCACACTTTAATGCAAAACATGTTTGGTATATCAATACAAAATATCAGTTAAAATATTTTTAACAAAAATGGTTTGTTCATGTAACTAAAAGAATAGAAAATTTTACTAGACGAGTTTCTAGAATCCTTTATACTTTGGTAAATGATTTTATCCTTCCGTTTTGTTAAACCAATATTTGTATAGGCAAGTATGGAATACACATTTGTATATTAAAGCTATAATAATACAATTATCAAATGAAATCTAATTTCTGTTACTATATTTCAATTAAGACAAATATCTAAATTAATATGAAAAGCAATTAGAACAGGTGTATTTCAGATAGATATAAGGTAATTCTTATAAGAAAAATTACAATATATATTTGATATGCAGCTCTCACATGAATTAGGTTTTTAGCTTACTGAATCCAAAATCAATGCCTGAAATACCAAAGAATATATTTAACTATAGCTCTCTGCTTTCACATACCTCAAGGGTCACTTATATTTTGCAGACTTTGGGTAGCCATATCGTCTTATGAATATTCGAGCGATTCGATAGTTAGTATGTTTAGAAAAATAAAGATGCACCATTTACAATGGAGAGGTGTCGAAATAAATAGTACAGTGTAGGGTGTGATATAGTTACAATGGAAATTTGCGAAAGCGCTTCAGGACCGGTACGTATCATCTCTTTGATTCAAAGGATGCACATTTAGAATTATTTTACCGAAAATGCAATGAATGGAAATGGTGTTCGTTAGGCACGAATATTGATTTTATTGGTATTCTTGTTGCTTCTTAACGACCCACATAGTAACATTATAGATGATTACCTATATTCTCATAAAGTTATAGAAAAACCACTTTGTCGACCTTATTTTTAAATAACAACCTCCCAACTAACGACAGTGCGTCCATAGGATCGAGGCAACTAGAAAAATACCAACCAATCAGCGCGATTTTTAAAAATAAGAAAATGTCGATGAATAGTATCATCGAATATACATTGCAATTGAATAAAATAACTTGGGTAGTGACAGCCTGTACGCTATTTCATTTTTCATATTAGTGATCAATGAAGGGACACAATTGGTGTCAAAAAATCAAACAAGCAATGATTGCGTTAATAGTTTCTACAAATTAACCTTGCTGTTATTGTGCCAATGCATCTTTCTACTGGACTTATTCCAATGTAGAATGTCGATAATTATATATCCTGATTGTTGTACCAACAGTTTAGTACGTTAGGTCCAGCACTACTTCAAGTAATAAATAATGCGTATACACACGCACTCACACACACACACACATACGCACACAAGACACACACACATACACAAAACTTTATGTATGTATCTATGCATTTATGGACGTATATATGTATGAATATATGCGTATGCAGATGTATGTATACATGTAAGAATGTATCTATCTATTTATTTATACTTACATACATATATATATGTGTATATATATATGGATGCATATATATATATGTGTGTATGCATGTATCTATCTATCGATCTATCTATCGATCTATCTATCTATCTATATATATAGGGAGAATTCACAAAAAACAAAAGGCGAAGATAGGTGGTGTAGGCAACAAACAGATATATTAGTTTAACCCTCGGGAAGTGAAAAAGTCTTTAACGTTTCGAGTCTACGCTATTCAACTGAAAGGAACAGAGAAAGAAACAGGGAGAGAAAATGAAGAATGTGTAGTGTCTAGTGACCTATCATGGTGAATGCCGGACAGAAGGTTCACACAGGAGAGCTAGGAAGAAGGGGAGATAATAATGCTGTGGTGATCCCGAAACGAAGGTGCACATGCGTGTGTATAAAAGAGCATTATTTGCGCGTGGAAGAGGGCTGGTGACCTAGACATGTGCGTGTGTGCATGTGTAGGTGTGTGGATGATTGTGTGGGGCTGGGAAGTGGTCAGTGCTAGTGTGCGCGTGGTGGTGTGATGTGATGTGGTGTTGTGTGTTGTGTGATATTGGGTTGGCAACTAAGTTCCCGTCGTTCTTTTAAATTGAAATTGTTTTAAACATTTAGCAAAAAATAACAACTAATTAATGAGTAATGTATTCATTCTTGTTGTTTACAACTGCTTCGCAACGTTCAACAAGACAACAAGATTTTCAATATCTCGTTGGTAGAAATCACCCGATTTCGTCTAGAAAAAGTGATCCAACCAAGCCCGTCATTCTGCATCAGTATTCAACGAAACTCCGCGCATAGCATTTAAAAGAGATCGAATGAGGTAGAACTCCATTGGTACCAAATCAGGAGAGTACGGCGGTTGTGGTAGCACTACCCATGCGTTTGAATGGCTTCTTGGTCATATTTGAGATATGAGGGCGGGCGTTGTCCTGCAGCAGAATAACTCCATGCTTTTCTCTCGAATAGCTGTGTTGAGTCGTTCCATCTGTTGAACATAGAGTTCCGCGTTGACCGTTTGGTTCCGTTCCAGCAATTCGTAATGGACAATCCCTTCCCAGTCCCACCATACGCACAACATCGTTTTACGCGGATGAAGATCTTGTTTCACGCGCGGTGTCGGTTGTTTACCGAGGCTTCATATTCCTTACGCTGCCGCATATTGAAGTATAGGCACTATTTTTCGTCGCCATTAACGATTTGTTAAATAAATCCTTGCTTGTGTCCATGAGTTGAGCGATGACTAGCAAGCGAACCAACGGAGATTGTGGTTAGTTGGTTTTTGTTGTTGTCACGTAAAGCATGCGGAACCCATGCTCCATGCTTTTGAACCTTTTCCATCGAGTGAAGATGCTTCTCCATAGCAGTGTTGGAGCATTCCATTTTCTCTGCCAGTTCCCTTGTCGATTGACAAGAATTTTCGTGCAAAAGTTGGTTTAATCGCTCTTCATCGAACTCAACTAGACGACCAAGAACGAAGTGCGCCTTTGAGATCAACATTTCCATTTTTGAACTTAGCATACCAATCACAAGCGGTTCTTTCAGCTATGGCACCCTTTCCATACACAGCACAAATGTCGCGAGAAGCTTCTGCGGCCTTCGAACCTTGATTAAAAGCAAAAAAGAGGTGTCGAAAGTATTTGTTTTTCTTAACTTCACATTCCATTTTAATGATTTGAAAATAAACAAAAATTAACTAAACTTAACTAGAAAAAGACAAAATAGATTCCAAAATTATTCAAAAATTCTCGAAAAAAAATAGATTTCAAAGTTTAAAAACCCAAAAAATTCCCAAATTAAAAAAAAAGAAACGGCGGGAACTTAGTTGCCATCTCAATATATATGTATATGAGGCCATGTATTACGATATGAAAATAATCAAAGGAAGGATATCATTTGCTGTGTTGTTTTTGTTAGAGACGAGTCAGCTCCTTTTAATGAAAAATTTACAAAATGCAGTACTATAATTAACAATTCAACATTGTCATCCAAGCAAAGTATTCCCTGAGTGATATTACTCGATGTGTTCCTCCTTTAAAATGGTAGAAAGTGGTTTGAGGATGATTTTTGCTACTATTTTTAGCACAACGAACAATATCACACCGGCTTCTATGTTAACTAGAAATGCATGTAATCAATACGTGTAAGTTTACCATTCTTAATTGAAAGTTTTTCGTTAGATCGGCAAAAACTTGGTTAATGTGTGAGTCTATAAAGGTCTGTCATTTAATGGTAAAGATCTTGTATATGGTACCTCTACCTGATCTAAATTCACATTGAAACTCTAATGCTACTATGCATCCTACGTATGTCAGCAAGAGATTCAGCAAATGACCACTGAATGCTTTACTAACAGTTAAGATAAATACTGTGAAAGTTACCTCATTTGGATTTGGCACCTTCTTTCTTTTAAAATGAAATTAATATCGTATAACCAAGGTGGTCAGAATATCAGCCATAACCACGGTCCCTAATCTAAGCTGATATAACAACAATTTATAGTTTACTGAGTTTCATGATAATTTATTTTACGTCTATATTAATGTTACGCGTATTATCCACTCCTCCAGCAAAGTGCTTTTGTGGCAGTTTATATTTTACATAAATATCTTTTGCTGAGAATAGATTTTGAAAAAGATGAAGGAAATCATTTATCGATTAAATATTAAATAGAGTCTTGTTAGGCTAGATTGAGCTCCTGAGCTATGGGGAAACACTCAATCTAGGAGAAGGAATACTTCACAATTAATATCCTTTTCCTACGTGACCTAAGCCAGCACGGTAAAACTAGGCTGGTAAAACTAACATATGTCCATGACGTATGTCCAATAACAGATTCATACTATGGAGGCAAATATGTCATGACAGTGCGCGTTCTGCCGCAGGCGGATATAGCATGAAAGGGTGGTTATCCATTTCTTAAGACTGCTTCGATCATTATTGATTGAACCAGATACATTACTGGAACGCGGTAGATTCATAATTAATTGGTATGGACTAAACATATTTTTTTAACAAGAAATAAATTGTTTTGGACCTTTTTTTTTCAAAGTGAATTTAAATACCCGTGAAAAGACTCAACCACCACACATTCATCAGTGTCATCACATCTCTCTCTCTCCCTCTCTAGAACACTGAACTACGGCGATCCAACATTTTCACAGTTTAAAAATGATTCTCTCTAAATACATTAGGACAAAGTAATTTCTGTGGTGGGTGGCAGACAGACACAGAGACACTGAAACAGACAGATACAGAGAGAGACAGATAGACAGAGAGAGAGACAGATAGACACAGAGAGAGACAGACAGACAAAGAGAGAAAGACAGACAGAGATAGACAGATAAAGTGACACACACATACAGTGAGAGAAAAGGGAGTTTGTGTGTGCATGATATGCGTGTTACTGTGATTGTTTGTTGTCTCTAGATCACCCTCTCGTACGTAAGAGAACAATTATCCATCTCCGGACAAAGAAAGAGAATGCTTCTTCAAACCAATCCGGTCATGGAATTTGACAAGTAGGAAAGGAGCATTAAAATGTAAGTACTGGAATGTCCTAAGTAGCAATAATAACTCTACATGCCAAATATTTACACCAACATTATATGATCTCTTTTAAATTGTTAATAGCATTACTGTGTAAGTAACCACACTTACTAATACCCTCCAATATACATATACATTTATAGATAGACAGATAGGCAGGCAGGCAGACAAACATACAGACAGACAGTTATATATATATATATATATATATATATATATATATATAAAGATAGATAGATAGATAGATAGATACATACATACATACATACATACATACATACATACTTACATACATACATACATACATACATACATACATACATACATACATACATACATACATACATACATACATACATACATACATACATACATAGAGAGACAGAGGAGAGATGTAAAAGCGATAGGGAAAAGTGGGGAAAGATGTATACAGACAAAATAGTTGCTGATACTGATCAGATGGAAAAGATCCGGAAAACACATACACAATATACACGTATATGTACATAAATATGTACATACTCATGTATATTTTTATATATATACATATACGTAAATATGTGAGTGTATAGGTGTGTATGAAGAGAGAGAGAGAGAGAAAGAATAACAGTGTGTGTGTGAGAGTGTGTGTTTGTGTGAGTGCACAGAAGGAGAGAGAAAATGTGTTCGTTTCTGTGTGTGGAATGTGTCTGTGTGTTAGAATGTATGCTGGTGAAATTGTATAATTTCGAGATATGTATCAATGTGTTCAAGGGGGATACTACTCTCATATTAAAACAAAGATAAGTTGATAAGTTAAGTGTACCATACATTAATAGAGATATTTCTAGCAAACTGAGCGAAACCTCACCTAAAAATCATTAGGTTAAAAGGAAGCCAGTGTTCAAAAGAGTCGACATCTTCATTCATGAAACCTCCGCTTTACTTGAGAGCTCAAGTCTATTGAACCATTTCAAATATGATTACAGCTGGGAATAGAATAACATGATATATGTCATTATTAATTCTCACTGATCAATACCATATCGTGTTTAACTCTGGTGTCGTTGGTGTTAGCTAATATTTATTATTAAATATCATTGAAGACGACAGAGTATTGCGAAATTGTTCCAATACCAAACAAGCCAACGACAGAGCCTTTGCATCGCGTTTAAAATATCTGCCAGAAATACCAGTTGAATTTTTCTCAAATCTCATCCAGTGTCTTTAAAATGCTGCCTGCGCTCATGACTTACATGAGGTAAACGAAAAGTGGTTATAATATTAAGAAAGGCTAAGGCAGTGCTGTCAGAAATATTAGCACACCGGATGAAATGCTCAGAGGTATTTCATCCGTCTTCACATCCTGAATTCAAATTCAGCAGAGACGAACTTTACTTTTCATCTCTTCGGGGGTGATAAAATAGTACCAGTTGCGTGCTGGGTCGATGTAATCAAATTACGTCCAACATTTCTGGCTTCGTGCCAAAATTTGAAATCAGTATTTAGAAACGCTATGGTGTTGAGGTGGCAGAATCATTAGCACGCCTGACAAAATGCATACCGGCATTAAGTACATCTTTCGTTTCTTAGTTCAAATTCCGCCAAGGTCGATTTGCCTTTCCTACTTTCGAGGTTGATAAGATAAGTGTCATTTGATTGCTGGGGCCGATGTAATCGATTTATCCCCTTGCTCGAAATTGCTAACCTTGAACTAAAATTTGAAATCAATATTTAGAAAAAATTCTGTTACGTTCTATGTTCTAACCGTTCTCAAACAACTTTACGTATTTACCTGGAATACATATCGTCGTCACATCAAAGCCTTGGATTCCACCAGACTTACCTTAGGAGGATCTTAAGCATCAAAAGGCATTCTCTAATACGAGTCACCGTTGTTGTTCAGCGAGACAACCTATCTAATGTTTAGATACTTTTCATATGGAATTATTACCAGTATGAACGTTGACAGCTTACCTAATCAATTTTTTACGGGCAACTGCAAACGGTAAGCATCCGAGATATGAACCTAAGAAAGGTTTTAAGGACATCATCATAAAAAAGAAACACTTAAGGTTCACACTGTGGCTGTTAGAGTCTAGGAGATGAGAAAAAATTTATATATTTTCCATTTTCGTCGATAAACGTTTGCCATCTTGCAGGCAACTTCATGATTCCGTGCTCATAGAACTTATGTTCCTTATCAGCCAAAACCGAAGCAAGGGCGATTTCCGTTCATCATCATTATTGAAATTTTTACCATTCAAAGAATTTTGCAAACTTCGAAATAAATGGTAATCTAATGGTGCAAGGTCAGGGTTATATGGGGGATGTGACATCTCTTCCCAACCAAGCTCCAATAATTTTTCACGAGTTAACAAATATATGTGTTCTAACGTAGTCATGGTGGAACACGATTCCTTCATGGTTCGCCAATTCTGGCCGTTATTTTTATTTTTATTTTTTTCGATTGATTCCTCCAGTTGTTGACAGTAAATATCTGCTTTGATAATTTAGTTACTTGGAAGCAGCTCGAAATACACAACACTTAAGGCCGTGAGCTGGCAGAAACGTTAGCACGCCGGGCGAAAGGCTTAGCAGTATTTCGTCTGCCGTTACGTTCTGAGTTCAAAGTCCGCCGAGGTCGACTTTGCCTTTCATCCTTTCGGGGTCGATAAATTAAGTACCACTTACGCACTGGGGTCGATGTAACCGACTTAATCCCTTTGTCTGTCCTTGTTTGTTCCTTCTATGTTTAGCCCCCTGTGGGCAATAAAGAAATAAGAAATACACAACACCTTTGTAATAACACCGGATTGACAGCAGGACCCTCTTTTTTAAAGCAATTC
>NC_068987.1:51355122-51358578 GCF_001194135.2 Octopus bimaculoides | reverse complement strand
TATATATATATACATACATACATACATACATATAGATATAGATATAGATATATACATACACACACACACACATACATATATATATATATATCTATATGGGTGTGTGAAGTGTGTGTGAAGTGTGTGTGAAGCTCTGTGTGTGTATCTATGTATACCTGTATATGTTTTTGTGTGTTCCTGTATGTATATACATGTGTGTGCATGGAACTGGACACCTATATGTACACAAATATGTTCATACATACGGGAACAAACATATATGATGTGCCGAGTAACATTACTGTGTTTACTTCACAAGTTTTGAAGTTTGTGTCTATGTGATTACGTGCATGTTGCAGTCAACGACTTTCTGATAGACACGAAGTTGGAACAAAAGGTCTATGTGAAATTTTAACTTCATTGTGAGAAGCCTGGTACAGAGACATTGAGCTTGCTTCGGCAAGTTTATGGCGATGAGGCAATGGTCGTACGCAATATTTCGAGTGACACTAGCACTTCAAGAACGTCCGTAGAAGTCTGGAAGACCTGCCACGTTCGTCGTCCCAGGAAATGTGGAGAAAATTCATTGGCTTTCGCATGAGTACCCTCGGAGGACAATCAGCTACATTGCGGATGTATTTGGTCTGTCGTATGGGCCCGTACAGGCAATCCTAATGTCTGAATTGAACATACGACATGTCTTTCCCACGTCTGTCCCCGGCGTGCTAACCACTGAGCAGAAAGAACATCGCGTCGAACTCTGTAAGGATCTCTGTCACCGTGCCACTGAACACCCGTCGATGATCATAGACGTTGACAAGAGTTGGATTTACAAATGAAACTCTGAGATGACGCAGGAGTCGTTACAATCGGAGAGCCCATTATGTCCACGACCTCGGAAGGCACGACAGAACCGCCACTCAATCAAGAGTATGCTCACCGTTTTTTTTAGACATCCGCGATATCGTACATCGAGAATTCCACCGGCCCATAGGATCTAAACCTCAATCGAGAATTCCAGTCTCCCATCTCTTCGCCAAGGTAAAAGGGCAGTTGAAAGGTAGCCTTTTTTTTTTTACATCGTTGTCGAAATCCAGAGCGAACTGCAGAAGATCCTCGACTCGCTTAGGGAAAACTATTTCCAGGGCGGATTCCAATAGGGGTCGGAACGCTGAGACCGGTGTATCGCTTTGTAAGGGGATTATTTCGAAGGAGAGGATGCTAAAACTTAGATAAATAAGTGATTTTATATTAAATGTATCTAGTCCGGAAACGTTTTCATACCACCTCGTACACGTGATCACAAGACACAAATTTCGCAACTTTAGAAGAAAACAGAGCGGTATCAGTCGGCATACCACCTCTCGAAGTTCACTGCGTACACAGTCGTGTGCTGCCATCTGTTGGCATACAACAGAAGTAGTCCGGGTACCTTTTGATACCAGTTTGTATGTGTGTATATGTAAATGTATTTAGAGAGGGAGAGAGAGATGCATGTATGTATATATCTACGTGTGTGTCTTAGTATTTATGTTTGTTCGCATCCCTACTTGGCAACCAGATATCCCTGTACTTGTGTATTTATGTATATGTATACACGACGAACTTTTTTTAGTTTCCGTCTTCCGAGTCCACTTGAGGCATTGGTCGTATAGGAGCTATATTAGAAGAATCTTGTCCATGGTGCTAGGCAGTGGAACTGAACCGGAGACTATATAGTTGGAAAGCAAACTTTTTACCACACAGCCACTTCAGCACCTGTTTGCTTTATTTCAAAGCATGGAACTTGTGTGGGTTAGTTTGAGTATGTGTTATGGTGGTGAGTAGAAAGTTCGATGAATTCTAGTTAAGTCAGGTGTCCATTATTGTGATTAGAATAAAATAGATGTCGATAAGTTCAATTTGCCGTCAACGGGGAATGAAATGTAAATGGTATAGTGGCATGCTAATTCAGTAAGAGTGGATGTTTCTTCACGAAAATGAAGTTCACTGGAGCAGAAAGGTTCCCATAAATATAGATCACTTTAAGGAATCTATTAGTTGGGAATATGATTTTTCTTTCTTTTTTTTTCTAGACAATGGCAAAGTCGATTAATAGGAATTCATGTTTTCGAGTTACTTAGTTAAAGTGGAAATGGTGTGGAATGTAGGAGGGAGGGTGGGGAAACACAGGTGCGTTTAGGAACGGATAACAAAAACGCACTAACTGAAACAGGCATTATGCACGTGGATGTACACACGGATACATTCAAACAAACAACCAACTCACACGTACGCACACATATTATACGCCTACTTATATGTAGATATATGTTATATATATATATATATATATATATATATATATATTTATATATGTATATATACATGAGTGCATATGTGTTCGTGTTCTTGTGTGTGTATGTATATACAAGCAGACTACATATGCGTACAGATCACCAAAGTACTGTATACAACAAGCATGTTGTTAATAAGCAGTTATGTAAAAAGAGAATGGTACAAAGAAACACATACTCACCTACATACACGAATACACACACGTAAAGAAGCGCATACGCATCTTTGGATTCATATATAATACTGTGATATATCTTTGAACAATCATAGATACATAAATGTTAACAGCCTTTTTACATACTCTTCTCTTTCTATCTATGTTTCCTTTCAAGAAGAGGTCTTCCATTATCATGAACTCTGATGAACTCATGTGAATAGCCACGTCCTAGATACCAACAGCCGTTTAATGAAGGATGTAGCCCACCAGAAAACCGACGGATCGTACCTAGTTCAGCCTACACTGCTCTTTCCGTTGTATATCTGTCTTGAAGAGCAAGGAATCTAAGGAAATTCCAATGTTTCAATATCGCAAGTAACTAAGTCACTAACACTTAAAATCCGTCATCTGTATTTTCCTTGTTTGTTTTTTTTTTCCAAAGAATTTTCAATCTTGGTCTTCTTCTAACAAAATTTAAAATATCAATAAAAACACCGGAGCGCAAAATGCACCAATGCATCCAATTATATAGTGACATATAGTTGTGCAGCAAGAACATCACTTTCTATATGCTTAAAGATGATCAGATGATCAAATATAATAATAGTTATAAATTGTTTCAAATATTGCCAATGGGTCAACACATTTTTAGCGGGCAGTGTTAATCGATTACATAGACCCCAGTACCTGAAAATGCACTAGCTTCGCAAATCCGCATTGATGAAAGGCAAAGCTAAATGCTATGGGATTTGAAATGAGAAAGTGAAGAGCCTGTATAAAGACCCCAGCAGGATAATAAAAATTAGAAAATGGGTCAAACTCTACAAATTCTGCACAGATGTCTTCAAGTAAGAGGAGCTTACTCCTGTATATCTATCTATCTATCTATCTATCTATCTATCTATCTATCTATCTATCTAAATATCTCTTCCATTCTATCTTCTCCCCTCTCTCTTGTTCTCTATCTTTCTTTCTGTATATAT
>NC_068987.1:51350141-51352949 GCF_001194135.2 Octopus bimaculoides | reverse complement strand
CTACACTATATATATATATATATATATATATATATATATAGATAGATAGATAGATAGATAGATAGATAGATAGATAGATAGATAGATAGATATACATATATGTATATGGAGAGTGATGAGATGACGGGGATTTATCTCCTTACTGGCGATATAAATAGTATAATTTGTTGTAACAGACCATCCACGTTTAAGCAGGATATATATAGAAAGATGTATATTTATGTTATGTATGTATGTATGTATGTATGTATGTATGTATGTATGTATGTGTGTGTGAGTGTGTGTGTGTGAATAAATATAAGATACATCAAATACAGGACATCACCGAGTGAAAATTACGTAAGCACACGAGTGATGAGTACAGGACAAATTACCAAGAAGTATACAATAAAGACAGGTATTCACCAACGAGTGAAAAATACGTAAACCCATGAGGGACAAGTACGGAACAAATCACTGAAAGAAGTCTAACCTCTCCTCAGTTGTCGACTGTTAATTGAGTGTATAGTGATAAACTCATCCAGACAGGTGCCGCAGAAGATCTCTTGTATAATCCATGTTACGGCTAATCGTATCAAGGAGCATAAAGTGTCACTAATCGCTGCAACTCCTTCAATTACTATCTCCGTATTATTTTTATCTGTTTGAAATCTACACTTGTGACATGTGTGTGTGTGTGTGTGTGTGTGTGTGTGTGTGTGTGTGTGTGTTTGTGTGTGTGTTTGTGTGTGTGTGTGTTTGTTTGTGTACGTATGTATGTATGTATGTATTTTGCATAGATAGTCAATTTCTTTATTTTAAATACAGACCAAGTCTATTCTACGGATTACCTAGATTACCTAAACTACACAAAAATCCACACATTAGTGAAGCTTGCAAAGATTTTCCAAGCCCATGCATTAATATACCCCCCCTCCTACTAACCTCAAGCTATGACTCATCATTGCTTGCCCTGGTTGTGAAACCCATCGTTTGAGCAATTTCATAGACATTTTATTCAAACCATTTTTAAAATATGTGAAAAGCTTCATCAGGAATGACGTAGACGTACTTAACCACCTCCCGAAAACAATAAATGAAGGAGCCCTATTAGTATCATTTGATGTGGTTAACTTGTACACCAATATTCCACACGATTATGGTATAGAAGTAATCACCTTCTGGCTACAAAAAAACACCCAGAAGATATCCCAGGACGCATCAACCACAAATTCATAATTGCAGCAGTGAAATTTATGCTACTGAACAACTACTGCATGTTCGATATAGTTTACTATCGAAAATTATGTGGAATTGCCATGGGAACTCGATCTGTCCCAGTGATTTCGAACCCTGTAATGGGTTATCTAGAACTTAAAATATACCAATCATCACAGCCAAAATATGGTACCTCATTTCATTGCTATTTAAAGAACTAGAAAATGTACTTAGATGATTGCTTTAGCATGGACAAACTCCTCGATTTCAAAATAATGCTCAACAATATCAATAGTAACATACCATTCACCATGGAACACAGCAATAAACTACTTCCTTTTCTTGACATTCTAATTAAAGTAGTTAATAACCATATCGAAACGGACATCTTCTATAAACCCACAGATTTAAAGCAATACCTATTATTAATATACCTTATAATCTAGCGAAAATAATCTTCACCATAGTTTCGAACACCAATACTCGTGAACGAATACGCTTTGAACTCAAATCAATACTAATCATGAGACATTACCCAACATCATTAATAAATTATGGCATTAAACGAGCAAAGGAAATAGACATACACACATTAATGAAAATAAACTAAAATACTACACCAGACTTAAAAAATACTCCCATACATCTCCACACACAACTCTAGAAGCAATGAGGCCTACAGCATCATCATCCAAAACCTATTCATTCTCATTGGAGATAAAACAATGAATAACATTTTAGGCACACACAAAATTATCAAGAGCAAAATGCAACTGAAATCATTGAAAAAACATTAGCCAGCGCAAGAATATATCCATTAACAACGGAACTAAAAGTGAAAAATGCAAGCTGCCTAATTGTGGCACATGCCCCCACCTTGTGGAGGGTACAGAGTTCCACTTCAAACAAGGTGAAATATCTAAGATGAAAACAAATTTCACCTGTACCTCTGAAAATTTAATCTATGCTATTACCTGCTCAGGGTGCGGAAATCACTATATAGGCCGCCAAACAAGAATGTCACTACGACGAAGAACAACTCTTCACAAAGAACGAATCCGCAACCCACAATACAGACAAATACAGGTCAGTGAATACATAGAAATATGTGCTAGGAACCTTAAACCGAACTTTCTAATTTTCCCTTTCTATCAATGTCCACAGAACACCTTAGTACAAGAAAGATTAGATAAACAGGCAACTATTATCAATACATATCATCCACAACACAACTGAATACAGGGCACTATTAATCTTACCAATAATATCACTAATCTAAATACATACCTTCCACCATTCATATTCCAGTATTTATATCTACCTTAATTGCATCACTTCTGGAACTTATTACCATCCTTGCATATAATCTTTCCTCTCACGTACTATTACACCCGACGTCACTGTTTTGAAATCGATGTTCATTTAAAGTCGGTGTACAGCTTCTGACGATACCGGTATGACTTTGAAATCCCTTTAATAATTCATAATTCCACCTCAATTCATCTACTTGTATGTTTATATCTTTACTTTTCATTAAAAAAAGCCTTTATTTTTATATCTAATGTGCATTTTCTTTTTGCTTTTCCCCTATATATATATATATATATATAT
>NC_068987.1:51339880-51348751 GCF_001194135.2 Octopus bimaculoides | reverse complement strand
ATATATATATATATATATATATATATATATATAGTATATCTATGTAGAATGCTGCGACATGACAGAAGCTTTAGTCCAACCGGCAAAGTTGAAGCATTTTCTCCGTATTTACGTTTTGAATTAAAATTCTGACTTTGCCGTTCAACCTTAACGGGTCGATAAGATAAGTACCTATTGTGCACTTGAGTCGAGTTGCTAGTTTCACATCTTCCTGTTTTGTGTCTATATTAAAAATGAATATATGTAAGTTTGTGTGTGTGTGTGTGTATGTGTGTGTTTATATATTTGTGTGTATCTCCATGCGCATTGTGTGTGCATGTGTGTGTGTGTGTTTATATATTTGTGTGTATCTGCATGCGCATTGTGTGTGCATGTGTGTGTGTGTGTGTTTGAAGAATGCGAAACTCCTGAGTCATTGGCAAAATTATCTTTGTAAAAATCAGTAATATAATGTTAACTTTTAGTATTTAATTTAATCGTAAACGTATGTTCCTTCTCCAATTGCATACTTTTTTCTCAGCCTTCAACAATAATGTTATCTCTCTGCTAACTAAAACATTCCTTCAAGAAATAAGATTAAGTCAATCACTTTAGATCTAGAACTAAGTAATGGAATTTGAACACCAGCACTCCTTTATGGTAAAACAAATGTCGGGAATTATTTTCTTTGACTTGGGTCTATTTCTCTGAATTCAGCTTCATCAAATCTATTCGGTATTTAATATATCTTACCAAAATATTTTGATGAACTGCCGTTCATATTAATACCGTTATAAATATTCTTAATAATTATTACAAATATTCCTCCCAGAAAGCCTCTCGTGATTATCTATGATACCACTTTTACAATTCAGATGCTAAATAGATTATGTGCAAAGGCACTCTATATTAGCACCATAAATAATATGTGTGTGTGTCACTCTATGTCTTCGTATGTGTAAATCTGTGCTTTGTCTGTGCCAATTTTCAATTGAATGTGCTTTACAAAAATGACGTATCTAATAGCATATAAATCAAATATGTGTGGAAAGTGTATTCAAAATATGACAGAATGCTATAAATAGAGGTTAGCAACAATCAGATTCAGATATATAAAAAGTGACTTATTGGAATCAATATAAGTCATTTAATTAAAAGATTCGTTCTGTTCCTCTACCTACCATCCCATCCCCCAACGTCTGCACTTCTTTCAGCTTGCTGTTCGGTTCAATATTTTGTAAAGTTATGAAATTCTCTAATGACTGAGTGTATATCATATATGACGATTTTACTTTATACCACCTCACACGCAAGATGCAGGAAGCATCGTAAATCAACTGAAATAGACGTAACCTTCCACTTCCTCTCCACTATTGTCTTCTATCAGAATAGTTATTCCTATTTAATAGTGAAAATGTTTATCTTCCACTGTACATCGTATTTTAACGCAAGTAAATTTATATATGTAATAAATATATAATAAATTAATACTGACTTTCGTTACGTACACATATTAGATTAACAGAATTTCATTACCAAGTTCTGCAAATCTATATAGCGTACAGAACTTTATTTTGAATCCCGATTGTAGCTATTTCACTTTAATTGTGCAATTAATGAAGATAGAAAATTAAAAGTAAAATTATGTGTTCATTGCATTCTCCTTCTTCAGACACCACATATGCATGAGGTCCAATATGTATTCTTTTCTACTCTAGGCACAAGACCCGAAATTTTGGGGTAGGGGGCTAGTCAATTAGATCGACCCCAGTACGCAACTGGTACTTAATTTATAGACCCTGAAAGGATGAAAGCAAAGTCGATCTCTGCGGAATTTGGAGGTCCAGTATATATTTAAATACAACGGTAATGCCTTATATCCACTGACACTGGTACACTTTGAAAAAATTTCCTCCCAATATCACATTATAAGAAGTGTATATTTAATCATATAATACAAGTACATATATGAGTGACACAATAATAGCTGGTTGTTAAAAAATAAAAAGTTTAACAGGCAGAGTTTTGCCATTAGAGCTATACAATATAAACTATAGTATCTTTGTAAAAATGTCATAAATCACTACATTCGTAAAACACACACTTTGGTAAATATAAGATGACTAATGTTTCTCATGGTTCAAGTGACAACAACTTTTTTTTTTAACCCATGTGTATTTTATCGTCTACAAAACATGAACGTGTGTATGGCTCACTGTGGAGTATATGTTTGGGATTCAGTATGATTTATTGTAATAAGGAAAATATCTTTCATTCCTTAATCCGGATATAATTGTCTCACCGTTGCGCCTTGATAAACGTTATTGCACGTAGTATAATAATCCTTTCTACTATAGGTACAAGGCCTGAAATTGGAGAGAGAGGGTTAGCCGATTACATCAACCCCAATACTCAACTGGAACTTAATCTGTCGACCCCAAAAGAATGAATTGCAAACTCGACCTCGACGGAATTTCAACTCAGAACATAGCGATGGGCGATATATTGCTATACATTTTGCCCGGCGTGCTAACAATTCTGCTAGCTCGCCGCCTTTGCATGTGGTATAATACTGCTTGTTGTTAGCAAGATATGAGATTCCCTATGATTGTGCTCTTTCCTATAAAACATTGGTTAATATATTTAGTTATCATAGAACTTTCTTTGGTCTTTGAATTTATTTCTTAAATGAATCAATATCATTTTAAGGAATAAGTAACATTTCAAGTACAGTTTTAATATATAGTAAAATCATTTGAGAGATTGCATTCCCATATGTGTTACAAGAACGATGAAATATGGGTTTTTTCCCCTCTTTTTCTCTCTTAGAACATTAGGAAACGTTGTGAAAAAATATTCCAATTTTTTTGTATATGAGAGATAAATTAGTATTCCTCATCTCAGTATTAGTGAAAATGAAATAGAAATAGAAAAATGTATGTAAATAGATATAGTAATCGATCTCGTATCATAAATATTAGAAGCTGCTCAAAAGCTAGAGTTATACAACGAAAGTTTTTCGACGTAATTTCCGCTGCTGACGAAAATCAACGACTTAATCCATCGCCCTGTAATTAAACAAATCACTCGATCCTTAGAAGTTTTTACCAAATCCAGTCTATTGTAAGCATTCGGATAAGATATTAGGACCAGATATCCGGTCTGAAATATAAATTCCTCTCTTTTTCCATCTTCTTCGGGGCTCGAAAACTGTCATGGGTATTTTCCTCCTCCTCGGGGAGACAGGTTACTAAATGCAAGACACTGTCTTGCTTATCCTCCTCACCAACACTAACTGAGTAGACCTAGAAACTAAGATGTTATAGCCATGATCATCTCGTTCTGTTGTGTATCTAGGAGGACATTTCATTGTTTGAAATGAAAGCACTCATTTGATTGTCTTCCAAATGAGCCCTAAACGAACAGACTTAGCATTGATCCACGCCTTTTCATATCAACCCTTTATATATTTACCAATACAGTTTCCAAAGTAATTTATATTCTTTACAATGTTACTTGAGGATGTTCGGGCAGAGCTCTCTAGCAAATCGAGTGACAAATATAGAGACCCTTTCATAGCAATCACCTTGAAAACGTACGCATAAACTATATCATCTTTATGACATGACAATTTTCTGGATAACTTAGGTATGCAAATTTTAAGTATAGATTTTTTTATCAACATAAATATTCTAATTACTCGTTTGTGTCACGTTTTCATTATTTATTCTGCTCGCTTTTGCGTCTTATATTTTTCTGTTCTTGCATTAGATTTTACAGATATGTTATATTTTCATCAAAGAATTTCTTCACATCAATTTAAACATTATTTACTCTGTATTCACTTTCGAAAACGTTATAGAAATGTTAATATAATTGAAGCATTGGGTGGCTTTTATCCATGCAAGGTGTTTATTTTCAGATTTCTCTAAACCTGCTTCGGGCACAAGACAAGTGACAGCATATTCTGTAATTCGGGCTTATGAGGTTAAAATGTGAAATACGTCCTAGGAATTAGAAAATTAATATACAGAAGGAAAACCGTGGCTGACATATCCAGATATTACAGCACATCTAGTTTGACGGAACCTGAATCGGAAACACGTCGACAAATTTAATGATAAGCAGAACATGCACACGTGTGCGTCAATGTGTATGTAAGAATATCTATAAAACACGCACAGATATACATGTATAGATATATATGTAAGTATATATATATGTATATGTATATGTATATGTATATATCTGAGCGTCTGCTAATAATATACATGTAGCACGTCCTCGCGTTGTTGTATTCTTTGTACGCTTGTATGTATGTATGTATAAATCGTTCAAGTTGAGAAATCAAACCTAAGAGACTTTTCATCTGTAGGAGATGTATACGTGGATAAGAATGTGAAATAAGAAATATTGTAGTAACTCAGGCTATTATTATTTCCTCTAAGTTGCATACCATTGTTAGGTGTTACTTATCAGGTCGCTCTTCCCTATGAAATGCTAGATTAGAATGTCAGACAATTTCGACATTGTTAACTGGTGCTCTACAAGGGTGGGGAGCTTGATGACAACCACTTAACACTGATTTGAACTTACAAAAGGTATATTACGCTCATCTATTAATGTATTTAACGCAGCAGAATATGCGCACGCAAGTGCACATATATATACATAAGCTGTCAATGAAAAGCAAAATTACGAAGTACACCCCAGCATGGCCACAGCCTTAGGGTTAAAAAATATAAAAGTATAAAAAAAAGAATACGGTAAAATGTTATGTGGGTTTTAATATACGCAATGCAATAATATATGTGTGTGCGCATATATATTTGATCACTCTATAAAGTGATCACATATCACTCCGGTGATCGACGTGGAGTAGTGAAGTGGTAATAAACTGACAAAAGGTAGGTTTCTTAGCGTTGTCAGTATTTATGCACCAACAATGTCCCATTCTGATAAAACTGTTGGAGTTTTATGATGATCTAGCACAATTATTGTGGAAAGTATCAATTCCTGACAAGCTGGTCATATTGGGAGATTTCAATGCAAAAGTTGAAAAGGTTTATGATCCATGGCCTGTTTTGTACTGACATTAATCTCATTGTCACCAACACTCTGTTTAAGCAGAAAAAGAAATATAAAAGCACATGGATGCACCCAATATCGAAGCAATGGCATCTCATAGATAATATTTTGATCAGAAAACGTGATATGAAAGACGTTTCTAGTGTTCGGGCAATGAGAGTAACAGAGAGCTGGACTGACCGTCGTGGAAAATAGATTTTTAGATGATGCCTAAAAATCGACAGTCTAATCCTAAGGTACTCAAAAAGTTTAATGTTGCGAACTTTAATTTATCAAACTACTTGTAAATATTCCACGATGCTATAGAAAGTATCAATCTTCAAACAAACAATCTATGGGAAGATTCAAAAACAAAAGTATTTCAGAAAAACAAAACTTAGGCAATACACTTCTTTCTCACTCCTTGAACCCCAACTCAAACGAAGCTTACACAAAGCTGTAAAGGAAAGTGCTGGCTGCTCTAAGGAAAATTAAACAGGAATGGCGGAATGATAGAGCAAAGGGGGCGCAAGAAGCAGCTGATAGAAATTATGCCAAAAGTTAGTACTCTTATGTAAAGGAGGTTTTTAGCCCCAAACCTTTTTCAATAGCTCCAGTAAGAACAGCAAATGGACGTTTGCTTCTGACTGACACGGCTTCTATTCATAAGCACTGGGTAGAACATTTTTCTGCACTTTTGAAGAGACAATCATCCGCTGGCATGAGAACGATAGAAAAAAATCGAACACCTTCTAGTAAAGAAGAGATGACATTTGAACCAAATCTAAATGACATTTATTTAGCTGTGAATAGGTTAAATAGTAATAAGTCTCCACTGGCTGATGGAGTCTGTGCAGAAATCTTGAAATATAAGGTGGCAAAATGTTTCAAATCTTAAGTGCCTCAAGACTGGACTGATGCCATTTAATTTCCTTGTATATAGCGGGGCCAAAGGATCTGTGTGGTAATTTTCGTGCGATTTCGCTTTTGTCTGTGGTTGGAAAGATGCTTGCCCACTTTTTGTTAGAACGTTTAATGCCTTCATAGTCCCAAATATGGTGTCTGAGTCAAAGTGTGGGTTTTGTTCCTCCAGGAGAACAGCTGATTTTATCTTTACTATCAGACAATTACAAGAAAGGTGCATTGAACAGAAACCTTCTCTATACCATTGTTTTGTTGATTTGAGCAAAGCATTCGATACTATTAAGCGAAATGCTCTGTGGCTAATTATAAGGGAAATAGTTTGCCCAAAGATGTTTGTAAACATGATCAGGGCTTTGCATCAAGATATGAAAGCTAGACGAGGTCAGTTCGCAAATGAGGTCATAACAATTGCGAAACTTATTCAGAATAAAGTATTAGTTATTGACTAACATTCTTTTTCTTGGTCGCATAATTACTTATACTTAGATTTTTAATAAAATATATTAAAATTAATCAAATCTTTGTTTTATATAAATTATTTTGGCTGCTGGTGGTGAATCTAAGGGAAAGGACAGCACTATCAGTTTGTCTTATAAATGGTGTTAAAATATATTTCATGTAAACAAGTTACTTCTCCGGGTGTAATAGGCAGAATGATATGCGTTGCATTTCAGAAAACCCTAAAAATGTGAATATAATAGAATGTCAATTGTTTGTCTGTAAAGCACGCGCACGTTATTTCGTAAGATATAATTTATAAGAACAACTAAATTAAACTGAAAGTTTTTGAAAATATGGAAGCATGTATTTATATTAGTAATGAGATAGGTAGGAGTCTTGCAGTTACATCAATTTATATTTCCATACCCACAAGTAAAAATCTAAATTGCTTGCTATAAATGTCATATTTAATTTATAACATTTATATACAATGGATGTTATTTCCAGGGCAAGTTTCAAGAGCGAAAAAATTTACAACACGATATATATTTGGGATTGTTTTATTCTTCAAAACTTTCATCATTCGTTTTTTATTTTTTAGACTATTAACAAATTTTCCATTCGCTTACATTTGCAGATTTCTCGATTTAAAAAATACAAATACTTAGAATAAATTAGGAAGAATTTAGAAATGTATTCACATTTATGTAAATAATATGTTCTAAAGTTAAACTTTTTTTATCGTTTCATTATTCTTTTATTACAGTCAATATTCTTTACTTTTCTGTAGATGCTGTCATTAGATTTATATTTACGAGAATTACCTAAGTTGTGTTTTAAATAAAGACATATGCTCTCTTGTTTTGGCATGTATAGATTGCTTTCCACAATTAGAAAACTTGCCGCTGGCACCATTCAGAGCATTGTACAGAATATAATAAAATCGATAAAATTTAACACGCCTAAACACCCACAGATTATATATATACATATATATATATAGTAAGAACTTTCACACAAATAAACTTGCTGTGATAAAGAAAAAGAAAATACTTAAAGAAATTTCTAATGGATAAAAGAGTCTATTTACTGTTTTATCAAATACGAGTATGTTACCAGTTTAAGTCACTTAGAAACACGATTTAGTCATACTCAAATAAAATTGAAAGGAAATTTTAAGAAATATATATATATATATATATATATATATATATATATCGTAACACTGCGTGCGTTTGCAAAGATGTATTTGTTTGTATGTAAAATAAGTAGATATAAAAACAAAAGATAGGTATTTAATATATACTTCTATGAATTGGTATTGTTACTCTCTAAATAGGTCTTAACCAAACACCTTTATGCTCCACAGATAGTGTAAAGAGGTTTGGTCAAATTATATCGCTGAAAATTCCTGAAGTCATCTTTTCACGTAAATAATGTGTTTGCTGCTGTCGGAGAAGTCATCTACGATACAATAGGTACATTCGAGCGAAGTAGTTGCGATGGAATTTCGCTTTTTGCTCTTGTTTATGTTGGAGCGTGCAATTGATTTCTTGCTTAGGCACAAAACATCAAATTAAAGGAGTAGAAAATATCAGTGTTCCTTAGAACTAGACTGCTGAGTTTATTTAGTACATTTACTCGTTACACTTATTTGTGTGAATCCACAATGATCATGACACGTTACTCTCCTCGCACACACATCGAACCACACAAATTTCAGGCATTCACTTTAACGTCAATCTCTCACACTACTGAAGCACACATCTCACAAAACAAAACAAAACAAAAGATACTTCTTGAAATACTCTTTCAAAACTCTGCCACTTTAACTCCAATCTAACACATAATTCAGTCACACTAATGAGCTTCAGATAAAAGTATTCAGTATTAGGATTCATATTCTGTCACGCATTACATCTGACATATTAAATGTATTTTCTAGTTCGTATAAATATCCCGATTACCAATCATAGACATCTAAAACAAACAATAAAGTAAATAGCAAAGTCATCTCACTATCTGTTTTCTAACGAAAAATTACAGTGATACAAGTGAATATGGACACAGGGAAGCATACATTATTATAAACCACTAAAAATAGAAACATTCTCAAAAATGTCTGCCCTGTTTAGTTTATACAGAATTTAAATACATCTAAATAATAGCATGCATCTCTATAAACAACATTCATTCTGTTTTTTGCCACGCACGTATATTCCCAAGACGAGATGAAACATTAGCACAATACGAGGCATTGAACCTTCTAGTTGCTCAATAATTATTAAACTAGAAACGTATTGAACACTGCCTTTTTTTTAGGTGGAGCTCAATTACTCCCATTTCCTTCCCATTCGCTTCCTCAGTATCTGAATGTATATGTATATATATATAAATAGACAGATAGACAGATAGATAGATAAATTATACGTATATATATATATATATATATATATATAT
>NC_068987.1:51338085-51339679 GCF_001194135.2 Octopus bimaculoides | reverse complement strand
ATGTATGTATTTATTTATAAATACACATATATATATATGTTTGTGAATACGGAGACATGAGGTGAGTGAGATACATATATTTATATGTATACATACATATATATATATGTGTGTGTATATATGAAGTCAGAGAGAAAAAAGAGAGAGCAAGAGAGAGAGAGAGTAGAGAGATGGGGTAAGCGTCATTACGCACGTTTCCGTGAATACTCTTTCTAGTATTTTTATGTCTATCTTCCCGGATATTAGTGTAAGTGTGTATATGTTTAGAAAATTAAGTATCAGTTTGAGAATAGTTGTATATATGCATGTTATGTTTGTATTCATTTTCATGTCCTCTTTTTTTCCATATCAACTATCGATATTCTATAGGAAATTGATAGTTGCTATGAAGTTTACATTTCCCAAGCTATAAAATATAGAAATTCCATTACATCAAAGATTTAGAGACAGCAGAGAGAAAAAGAATAAAAGTTCACTTTTCAAACAAAGTATTTCAACAATTGTTGATAATTAAATGACTTACATATATTTATCATGTGATATAAAGTGATACACTGAATGGACACATAATATTGATTAGTGTTGCTCACATTTGCAATGTAATATCATGAAACGGTAGGTGATTAGGGCATATGTATGTGTGGGTATTTATACATATAATAGACAAATAGTTACTGTTATATATGCATAGGTATGTATATGTGCATTAATATATATATATATATACATATATATTATATACACAGATCTCTGTGTGTGTATGTATATAGAATAGAGGTTTATAAGTGTATACGTAACTATGTAATGCGGCATGTTAATGCAGAATAGTATGCATGATTTATATGTACAATATCAATATTTTATCTTCGTTTCCAGTAAGCGTAAATAAGTGTTAATATATACTCATAAGAAAAAACATATATACCTCATATATATATATGTGTGTGTGTGTGTGTGTGTGTGTGTGTGTACATATACATATATATATATATATACACCTATATATACATATATATGCCCACATATATATGTGTATATACATATATAGGTTCATGTATGCATATAAATATGTGAGTGTATATATATATATATATATATACATAGGTACATACACACATACATATTTATATACGTATATATGTGTGTGTGTGTCTGTGTATCCCTTTAAAGATAAATCACTCATGATCGCCACCTCCGGAACTTGCAAATCACTTTATTACACCGTACCTTGTCTTGTCAATAATAGACGTTTGACCGCTAGATAGAAGAGTTATATTTCCACGAGGAACGTCCATAGAAGCTGAATGGCCAATTAGGCACTGGTGTGGCGAATAGCCAGTGAGCTTATTAGAAAGCTAAAGCCGAAATTACGTGATCTGGTAATCTCGGCAGTTGATATGTCTCTCGCTGGTGATATAAAAAAACGTGCTTATACGCACCAAAACGTTCGTATTAGACGATCGCTCATGATAATTGTCACAGCGTTCTGTATTCTAATAGAAGATCCACTTTTAAGGGATACATAGACACACACACATATGTATACGTATATAAATATGTATGTGTGTATGTACGCATGTATATAAATATATAT
>NC_068987.1:51335660-51338068 GCF_001194135.2 Octopus bimaculoides | reverse complement strand
TATATATATACTCACATATTTATATGCATTCTACTTTAAACAAGGTGAAATCTTTAAGATGAAATCAAATTTCACCTGTGCCTCGGAAAATCTAATCTATGCCATCACATGCTTAGGATGTAGTAATAACTATATTGGCCAACCGGGATTATTACTCCGTAGAAGGACTACTCTCCACAAAGAACAAATCCGCCACCCACATTACAGACAGATACAGGTCAGTGGACTCATAGAAAGGTGTGCGAGGAATCTTAATCCTAATTTCCCAATTTTTCCCTTCTATCAATGTTCACAGAACACATCAACACAACAAAGAATGAATAAAGAGGCAATTTTCATTAATAAATAACTTCCTCAACTAAATATAAACACATAGCATAATATAGAACACCACTAATCTTCCATTTAATATCACTAACCCCCATACATCACATACACCATTCACACTACAAATTCAGAACTACTTACCTCCCTTACACATAATCTTTTCAGTAAGGGACTAATAGACTTGACACCGTTCAGAATTCGGTGTATACTCAAAGCAATGACTAGTAATATCACGAAACCGGTATACTTGTAAGTCTCTTTAATAACTCACAATAATGACTTTTATTACCTTTATTCCTACCTCAGTTCATCTAATTGTATATATATATCGTTACTTTTCATAAAAAGCCTTACCTTCTTTTTCATTTCCAATTTGCATTTTCTCTTATTTTTCTGCTTAGTTTCCCCTTACATTTCCACGTGAAGTTTCTCGGTTTTAGTAACCGACTAAAGGATAAAATATCCGTATACAGTATCAGTATCCGTTATCTGCCTTATCCTCGGGCAATGGTGTTCTAGGACACCAGATACATCGAGCGCAGGTGACAATAGGATAAACAAAAGTTCATCAGGAGCCAATGCAAATAATTAGAAAATAGAGAAAAAAATAGACAAACAAGTACATCGATTGGACCACATTTAAAAGTTGTTTATTGATACAAAGCAAGATATAACAAAGCTAACAGCTGTTTCTCATCAGATTCCCAAAAGGAAGTTTATACATAAATGCGAGAATACAATTCTTCATCTTCATAGTGTATTCGAATTGCACATAATTATTTACTTCTACTCTTCAGCATGGAAATATGGAGATGAATGCCAACTTTACTCGTCGATATGAATTCGGAGATGTTGGTTCTCTTTTGTAATGCTCGATGTCGCATGATCGCATGTCGATGAGTTTATTAGCATTTTTAAATTTATAATCTAGATTATCATGTATATATAATATATGTATACATATATATATATGCATATATATATTCAGAAAGAGTGAGAGTGAGAAAGAGAGAGAGACAGAGAGAGAGACAGAGTGAAAGACAGAGAGTGAAAGACAGAGAGTGAAAGACAGAGAGTGAAAGACAGAGAGTGAAAGACAGAGAGTGATATACATGCATAAAAATACACACCCATATATATGATTTAAAGCTTAATATGGACACACACGTCCATATTAAACTTAATATGGACACACACGTTCTCACCAAAGTAAATACAGATTTATCCCTCCACTTATGCATATATCTACTGACCAAATACCCAACATGTATGCAAAATCTCATAGGAGTACACTCACGACAGGTATTCTACGGTCGATTATAAGATTCATTCCAACGCAGGGACTGTCGAGAGTGAGGTATAGTATAACGCAGATGGCTTCAGCTGAGAGAATAGATAGTGGATGCTGTTTCTAAGTATATATTCGCGATAATAATCTAATGTACTCGTTCATAACATTTGTGTGTTTGTGTATGTGTGTGTGTTTGTGTGTTTGCGTGAATGTGCGTGTGTGTTTCTGTGTGTTTCTGTGTGCGTGTGTATTATACATCATATATTGTATATTAACTTATCATATTTCATTTCAGTTTTTTATCTCCCAGCATTCTCTTCCCGTGTACTTAATTATTCCTAGTATTAATGCTAAAACTTAATTTCTTCTTTGATTTCAAAGGGAATGAGTAGACTTTAAATATCTGTTTGTATAAAATGTTTGAAATTATTATATCGGAAGATAATTGCAAAATAGAAAAACGTCTTGGCATACGTATGGTGTAATCTTGTATTAATAGTGTATTATCCTTCATTCTAGTTTATACCATTTCAATATACTCTCGATTATTTTCGAAATTCTCCTATGACAAAAATTTGGGCTTCCTTATATATCCTGGAGTACAGCGGCGGATATAAATTTCATTTCATTTGGATTTTATAGACACCTTTTCATTAATATTGTTAACTAAGTTTGGATAGCTGCAAAGCGCTTACAAGATATGTAGCTGGATTTGTAATTCTCAATGAAGTTATATTATATGTGTATGTATGTATATATGTATATATATATATATGTATATATATATATA
>NC_068987.1:51328212-51330350 GCF_001194135.2 Octopus bimaculoides | reverse complement strand
ATATATTCTCCATAAATATATTTCCTTCACAAATCCGAACAAAAACATTAAATTATTCTCTAAGGTATCATGGGAAATTGTGATTATTATTCAATTGTATTGCGAAATGGAGGTGTAGCTGTCGAGAAATATGCAAAGCTAATCACAGAATCACATTTTCATGCTCTTAGCGGAAATATATTACATAAGACTTTCTGTTTTATATTTGTGGCCACATTCACCGACGATAAAATTATTGCTTACGTTAAATCAAATATTCAAAATAGTTCTATCGGTATACATTATAGATCTCATTTCCATTGTCTTATATCTTATCGATTTTTGCAAGCAAATTTGAACGATGAAACGAATATTATCGATTTGTGTTTGAGAGACAAGAATCTGAAACAGGCACTGTTAAGTAAATAGGAAATTATTTAAGCAGTGATATAACTAACATCTATTAATTCCCCATGCATATAAAGTAACTCTCACATCACCCGTCTTTGGCTGAAAATTAGTCAATAGAATCGAAAGAAAAAATTCATGAACATTCCATCATTTCACCATATTGCTACAATCACTACGTCACAATCGCTATTGAACGTAAATGAGATGCTTTGTTACTCGATTTGTCTTATCCCTTTAATGCCAACCGGAGCAAATAACGTGAAACGGAGAAATTTGTTTAATTGTTTCGAATAAAATGGATCTTAAAATAGAACCCAAAATGCATTGTAAGATTATAACTTGACAGATGGGCCTTTTGTTTGATATATATGTCTAAAAGAAGGTTAATGATCGTTTCCTTAAGTGTCATTGATGGTATAATTCATGCAGTATATCATAATTTCTTCTGTATAATGGAAAAAAAAAGTACAATCGATGTGGCAAAAATGTAGTTAGTAAAACGCATTCTCGTACGACTTCCATGAAGTCCCCAGTTCTGGTCAAAGCAATTCCACTTATAATGTATCTAGGAAAGGAATGATTGCAATGTTAAGCGGTTACACTTCTACAGCATATTAGCCAAAAGAAACCAATGCAAAGGTGGTGGTAGAAAACCTGCCATATTAGCCCTCTTCATCCCTATGCAAGCGGTGCCAAATAACTTCCACAGATAACTGAAGGCACGTAGATGTCTTTACTTGCAGAACACTAACTAGCTGATCGCAAAACAACTAATTTGAACTCATCTAGTTTACTGAATATTTTCATATATTTATAACTATCACAGAATATTAAGTAAGTGCTGATTGAAATACAACATACAGGAGAATTCTAGAAATATATTTTTAGTTTTACTATACCTAAACATTTCTTTTTAAATTATATATTTCCCACTAAAATATATCATCGTTCGATGGTGAGGTTGTTTATTTCATATTGCATTATCCAAATACAATTCACTAATGCCCTAATACCACAGTTAAATCCCCTCTTCGGAGTAAAACACTTTATTACAAATTAGTAAATTATATATAAAAAGGGATCACAGTGTTATTCCAAAGTAGAAAATTATTAATAAAAAGGGATCACAGTGTTGATACTTCACAGTGTACATTTGTAGAACTGAAGGTTGCGTTTATCTTAGAGAACTTGTGGGAACTTCATATATATCTGAAATATTCAAGTAATCAAATATATACAGAAGAGACACAGGGATCTCCCAATGGAAATGATAATAAACAATCTGTCTATAAAATTAAGCCGTCATAAATGTAATACTTGTGTTAACGAATAACAGAATCAATTAAAATTAACTCCACCTTGCTTTGAATTTACCACTAATATGCATGGTATGATGAAACAAATTTTTCATCTTGTCATTCCGTTAGATATAAGTATTAATGAAAGAGTGATTAACTACATATGATTTCTCACAATCTAGTACTAATGGCTTTCGATGTGCCTTAGACTAATAATATCAATATGATATAGTAACATTTATTCATTGGGAAATCACAGAAATTTCCAGTAGGTTGATTTATCGATAAATCTAATTTACTACACAGGAAACACCCAAATAAACTAAGTTAACGATAACCAATTAAATATAGCTTTACTAATTCTACGAGATCAATGAAATTGATTTAATGGTTATGATGATTAAAACATGCTTGTACACAACTCTACACACACATTATATATATATATAT
>NC_068987.1:51326954-51327986 GCF_001194135.2 Octopus bimaculoides | reverse complement strand
GGAAGTTATCCCTCTCACCTCGATCTGCAGCACGAACGTTCGTGCTGCAGATCGAGGTGAGAGGGATAACTTCCCTTGGCAAACAGGACACAGTCGTGTGTCGATAAGCCAGCTGGAGGAGATGTCCTCCTGGGGCTAAAAGCAACAGTAACATCCACCCCTAGGGGTCAGCCACACTTAAGTGGTAATATACTACACTTTATCGTGCAGTTACTGTTAATACTTCATTTAGAGAATTAACATTGCTTATATATATATATATATATATATATATCGCGCCAAAACGAAGACTTTTGATTTTTACCATTAGGTTGTAATTAGCAGAACCATATACATGTTTGCCTCTGGAGGTGAACAACTTGTATAGGATTCTGAGAATTACGATTCCCTTACAGTTCGCGCTGAGGAGAAGCAGACATTCGGTAAGAGTGTTAAATTCGAAACCATTCCACGAATAATAATGTTTTATTTATGTAATTTTCACTATCTTGCCGCATACGTTTTGGTATTTCGCTGAATTTCGTTTGAGAACCATTAGGTCTTAGTAGACACAACATGTGATCTAAATGTCCACTTTAGTGGTCATCGTTATATATAAACATATACTTTAACCCCTAATATCTCAGATATTTTTTTCTTAGCTTCTTGGTAATAAATCGATATTAATTAATATATGATTTTTTACCCTATGTTTTAATTTGATTATATATATATATATATATATATATTAGTTTATGTATAAATTAATATTATCTCAGTTATTAAAACTTTAGATAATTTGAATACGTTAATAGTTACCAGAGGTAGCAAAATTACACTAAAAAACAAGATATCCCAGCCGCTTTACAGGTTGATATACCGAGTTAAAGTGATACATTTTGAGAAGATATGGATAATAAGATAAGGAAACCTTCTAACGGTCACTGACCATGTAACATCTCAGCTCGTAAGTTACCCCATTATTTCGTTTCTGTCTTGCTATTACATGTTTTATTATGAACTCCCTGAAGAGAAATTAATATGGACTCCAAT
>NC_068987.1:51323123-51326337 GCF_001194135.2 Octopus bimaculoides | reverse complement strand
GCAGGCAGTCTGGCAGGAAGGCAGGCAGGCCAGGTAGGTGGGTAGGAAGGTAGGTAGGTAGGTAGGTAGGTAGGTAGGTAGGTAGGTAGGTAGGTAGGTAGGTAGATAAATAAACAGCTAGACAGTCAGACAGACAGACAGACAGACAGACAGACAGATAGATAGATAGATAGATAGATAGATACATAGATAGATAGATAGAAACAGAGAGAGATAGAGGGAGATACTTTTCATGTGTTTACAGGTTATCCGTTATGATTCTGAAAATGATACACGCAGCGTGGGACATTTACAGCGCAGGGCATTTAATCTAGCATATTAAATATCACTTTAAAAACTACCACACGCATGTGTTTTTCTCGTTTATTTGTCACAGGATGTACTTCTTCAGTCAGAAGCTTTCTGATATTCAGGACTATGCAGCAGTTGATAGGTGCAAATGCATATCGACGGTAAGGTCTATAAAATGTATTTTGGATGCCGATGCTGCTCCTACAATATTTGCCTAATAAGCACTGGGTACACAAAGAGCACAGTTAGTGTAATAAGCTACGAGTATCCGCACAATTATGTGATGAGAGGGATTTCCATTACTGGCTTGCATACTTATATATTAAATTGCTTCCCAGCTAATCATTAGGTAAGCAAGGAGAGAACTGCAAGCAAGAGGTTTATGCAAGAACGTGGAAAGAACGAACTCAAGCACGATGTATTACTGCACTATACTCATCATATAATTCAGTAAAATGCCTTTATATATGAAGTCCAATGGAAATTGAGTCAAGTTGTTATTACGTTATATACATACATACATACATACATACATACATACATACATACATGAAATTTATACAGACGGCAGTCTGCAATGTTTTCTATAAAAAGAAAACTATATATGCCGCTAAATGTGACTAGGGTGTTAGAAACACCTACATAACTAGAAATAAGTTCTAAGATATTCTAATGAAGTAGTCAAAGCACATAAGTGTATACATATACACTGACGGGGACTATAATCGCCCGAAAAATTATCGACCGGTCAATTTCGGCAAATTCCGTTGCCTCTTCTCGTTTGCGGGTGATTTTTACCAGCATTTCTCGGGTGTAGTCATTGGATCGATAATGGGCCGCATCTATGCGAACCTGTTCATTGGCTACGTTGATGCCCTTATACTCCCTCAAGTTTCACTGGTTCCACTGCTGAAAATAATAAAGGTTTAGTGGCAGCCATCTATCATGTCGAATGCCGGACAGACAGGTCACACAAGAGAGATAGGAAGACAGGGAGATAATAAAGTAGTAGTGATGCCAGAATGAAGGTGCGTGTGTGTGTGTATGTGAGAACGTGTATCTGCGTGTGGAAGGGGGCTGGTGCCCTTGACGTGTGCGTGTGTGCATGTGCAAGTGTGTGTATGATGGTGTGGGTGGGTCGTTACATTGACGACAGTATCGGTGCGACCTCACTCTCTCGTGAACATCTCCTTCGTCTCTTTTGTCAAATCTTTCTATCCTGCCCTCCACTTCTCCTGCACTATTTCCGACATTTCAGTCGCCTTTCTCGACATTTCTGTCAGCCCTCATCACTCCACTCTCACCACCTCAATCCATTACAAACACACAGAATTACACTCATACCTCCACTTCACCTCCTTCCACCCTAAACACAAGCTCTCAATCCCCTATCCCCAATTCCACCGTCTACGCTGGGTCTGCATTGACAACCATGATTTGAGACTCAGCCTCAACTCATAGCTCACCACTTCATCCTACATGGATTGGATATCCTCTCACCACTATCCACACCGCCCTTGCCAGAGCATGTTCTGTGGACTGTGTATCTGCTCTTTCTCCTCGCACCCACCCCGCCATCACCCGTCTCCCGTTTCCCCTCACTTACCACCCACCCGCCCTACCTCTCCAACGCACCATTCTTCGAGTCTTCCGGCGACTTCAATCCGATCCCTCCATTGCGCACATCTTCCCTAACTGACCCGCCCCTCCTTCAAACGATCCCACGAGACCTCTTGCTCCACAGCTTCTTCCCTAACCCAACTTCCCGACCCGGCTCGTTTCCTGCTCCCACCCACGCTGCCGCATTTGCCCTTACCTCTTCAATACCACCCTCCTCACAGGCACCCATCATCGACCCTTTCATATCACTGACTCCTTCACCTGCACTTTTAGCAATGTCATCTACTACATCTCTCTGTCCTTCTCTATACATCGGTCAAATGGGACGCCGCTTGGCTGACTGGTTCACGGAACACCTCCGAGACATCATACTCGGCAAAGACACCCCGGTCTCGCGTCAGTTCCACTCTACTGGTCATTCTTTACAACACCTGTGTTCGGACTGTCTTTGCACAGGGGCCATCTAAACTCCCGTCTTCGTCGTGAACGGGGATTAATCTTCTCTCTTCGATCCTCTGCGTCAGCTGGGCTCAACTCTCCTCCCCTTTTCATGTAACCCTCCTCCTCCTCCTTTTTCTCTTCCTCTCTCTCCTACTTCCTCCCACCCATCTCTCCTCTCTTGCTTTCACACCTACTTCCCCTCTTCACTCTTACCCACCTCTCCCTTCCACCCTCTCCTGTCATCATCATCCCGTCCCACATTACCCAACCCTACACATCTCAACCCCGCCATCTCTATGCATTCTATCAATCACACCATCCCTTACAACCCACCCTTACTTCCCCCACACTCGCCTCACCCACACCCCGAAACCACCACACCATACAACACGCCACCACACTATGCCACATCACACCACCCCGCGCACACTGGTACAAACCATTTTCCAGCACCCACACCATCATCCACACACCTACACATGCACACACATACAAGTCAAGGCCACCAGCCCCATTCGACACGCACATACTCGCTCTCACAAACTCCGTACGCGCACCTTCATTTTGGCATCACTACTACTTTATTATCTCCCCTTCTTCCAAGGTCTCCAGTGTGACCTCTCTGTCCGTCATTCCCCATGATAGATAGCTGCCACTAAACGTTTATTATTTTCTCTCCCTGTTTATTTCTGTGTTCCTTTCTGTCGAAGTGCGTAGGCTCGAAACGTAAAAGACTGTCTGACTTCCCGAGCGTCAAACTAATACATCTGTTTGTTGTTTACACACCCGTCTTCGTCTTTTCATTTTTTATAAATTCTCATTATCTCTCTCTCTCTCTCTCTCTCTCTCTCTATATATATAT
>NC_068987.1:51322061-51322714 GCF_001194135.2 Octopus bimaculoides | reverse complement strand
TATATATATATATATGCATGTATGCATGTAGATGTGTAGATGTGTGTGCGTATGCGTGGGTGCGTGTGTGTGTATGTTTTATGTATTTATGTATATGCTTTACATATGTTTATATTCCGAAGAAAAATTGGAATAAACAGAGAAAGGAGCCTCAATCAATAGATAGATCAAGCGAGTAAGAAAAACTGAGAGAGCATGATAAATAAGAAAACAGGGAGATGAAGAAAGGGAGTGTTTCACAGGAGGTGAGCATATCATTTTCATCAAACCCGATTTAAATATATTAAAATAGACAGTATCAGATGGCATATGATATTTTCTGCTTCAACTTATCGATTTCAGGTGAGGGCTATTAGCGACTATAAACAATATTGCAACCATGAATCAGTGGGACACCCCGCCTTATCCTGCATCACTTGCCGCATAACGATTGATTCAGTGAATGATAGGGTTATGCTCGAAAGTGATGTATTTTTAAAAGATCGTATCGATCACTTCATGGTGATAATTAATAGGTTTTATGAGATCATACACATATACACCCACGCACAGGCAGGCTTACATATGTATGTATAGATCTATATATGTATATTTGAAATTATACATGCAGATAATCTTTTATATATATATATACATATATATATATATATATA
>NC_068987.1:51319584-51320205 GCF_001194135.2 Octopus bimaculoides | reverse complement strand
TATATATATATATATATATATATATATATATATATGTATATATATATATATATCTTGCTTCTCAATCACATGGTTCCAGATTCAGACAAACTGTATGGCAACTTGGGCAGTTGCATTCTACTATACACTGGGGCCAACCGAATCCTTGTAAATCGATTTGGTAGACGGAAACTGAACGAAGCCTGTTGTGTATGTATGTATGTATATATGTATGTATGTGTATATATATGTGTGTGTGTATGTGTGTGTATGTTGATGTAGACAGGGAAAATTTATCAATATCCACATATATACTTTGCATTCATTATAACCATATTGAGAATATGTAAATGTTAATATGTATGGGTGATGAGTTATTAAAGAAAGAGTGGAAGTTTCTGTACACAACCGTTTCATGCATTCCATGTCATGTGGGTAAAACTGTTGAAATATTTAGATTCACAATTACGGCTAAAAGAGAGATAGGTGATATATAAGATAAAACATTACGCATGTCCATTTGTCATCCATTGGCTGGTGATTGAAATCTGAGATTAACATTGAGTATTTTGAAATTATAATGCATAAGTATTGAGAAGTTTATTATAAATGCAATATATATACATGTATATATATATATAT
>NC_068987.1:51312134-51318988 GCF_001194135.2 Octopus bimaculoides | reverse complement strand
AGGTACACACTCGAAACAAACACAAACAGATGTACAAAATCACACACACACACAAATACAATGCAAACCTCCGACGCAAACACACACACATACATATAAACACGCACAAATCACAATATCCCCACACTAGAGCACAAACCCACACACATTCCAAGAAAAAACATGCATATATACACCTACAATACGATTCTAACAACCATAACCAACACTCACACACACATACACACATACGTAAACATGTGCATGCACACACCTACACACCACCCGACAATTACAAATCACATTCACACACACACACACACACACACACACACACACACACACACACTCACAAACACCATATGCCCGTTCCCCAATAAAAAATGACACGCACTCAAAAGAAAAACAGACACATATACACACACAATACAATCCCAACAATAACAACAAACTCTCACAAACACACATACACACAAGTATGCGGATGCGTGTGTTTGGTATATCTCTATATGCGTGTACATATACACATATACATATGTTTCTGACGTACATTATTAATATATGACAAGGCAGCGGAATGGCAGAATCGTTAGTAAACCGAGCAAAATGCTTAGCAACATTCCGTCCGACTTTACGTTGTGATTTCAAATCCTGCCGAGGGCAACTTTGCTTCTCATCCTTTGAGTTCGATAAAATACGTACAAGCCGAGCACTGGTGACGATGTAATCTGCTTACCCACTGCCCCGAAATCGTTGGCCATGAGCAAACATTTGAAAACATTATTAATATGTGACTAGTGTCTTCATTGGATAACTGAATCTACTTAGGAACTGAGTTTTCTATAATCATTACATTTATCTACAATATTGAACCAGTTGAAATATGTTGCCATCTCTATGTTATGTTAGCTCACGCTCTATTTTTCCCTAAAATTCAACGACATTTATTCTGCAGAAATGTTTTCTCTGAGAACAAAAGAAAGAGAAAAAGAAAATTTCTTAAAGGGAGGAAATTTTATTTTAAATGAAATTAACTTGTTTGGATATTCTTGCAATATAGAAACACAGGATTCTATCAAAGTAATAAGACAGTAATAACAAAAGCTCCAAATACACCTGTGAGAGACATGCATGCTGCATACATGTATCTTACAACGTTCTACTTCCTCATGTCTAACCTCAGTCTTGCGTTCTCCATTTTTCTGAAAATCTGTTTTGATCCACTGATATAAATGAAGAGATATGTTTGCTAACATTTTTATTTATTTTGTTTTTGCTAAATTAATTGAATACAATTCATTCCAATATTTCTAGCAAATATTTGAATATTAGCAAAATTGGTTAATTTGTATTATTATCTAATTCAAAACTATTTATTTGCATCACTTTTCATCAAAAGTTTTTCTTGTTTATATTTGGATATTAACAAAACTAGATAATAGATCTTCCAATCTAATTTTCAGGTATTCGATACCATAACTTTTTGAATATTGATTACGTAAATAACAAAAGTTGAGTTAGGTCATACATTTAATAATATAATGACAAGTTTTCTATCGCGGTTACGCAGATCATTACTCTCCTTCGCAATAGAATATAGTCACACCCGCTTTACGCCTACGTAGATATCTTACTGAAACAATACTAAGATTTAGATATCATATCTTACTGTTCTGTAAATAAGGATGCACACAATTTGTGTATATAGCTTTGACGTGTGGTAAAAGAAAGAACAAGACAGAAGTTTCCTGAGGGGCTGTTTCGCAGTTGGCTTATTGTTTTCCCCCAATCGATGGCAAAAAGCAAAGATTTTAAAACAATCATACATTACGTTGGAACTGCGTGAAATAGACTGATTTGCATATTTTGCGTCTGACGGCCAATTATCAATTGCACAATAAATATTTATGCAGAACAAAGTGTAACTTCGAAGAACTGAGATACATTTTGATATCCTAAAGCCGCATTGTGGGTAAAATAAGTATGCAAGCACCTCTCCTGGAAGTAATTTTAGGAAATGTTGGAGGAAGTTTCCTAACAGTGTGTTCCATGATCTTTTTACCATTCTTCACGAAGACATATCCAGCTCTCTACTGCAATAATTAGTATACTGCAACTCATTATAAATCAGAAATGAACTGGGTTAGCACTGTCGTAGATAGCCTAATTTGCTGATCTATACTCTACACATTGGAAATATAGAAGCAATACTTTTACTTACTTATTTAATCCACAGGGAGAATTTATGATATTTACAATTTATTTCAGCTCTTCTCAACTATATTGTATTCTGCATATATATTGTTTAATTATTTCCGAGCGATCAAATGCAAAAATGTGAAAATCTTTCTATCCACCACGGTGCTAGCCTAATTCTGACCAACTGATATATTCAATTGACTGAGGAAAGAAACCGGATGTGTCTTATCTGAGAAACGGTCGACAAACCACGAAACAGTCCTTGAGCGTAGGTACTCTCTCCTTCATTTTGTCATACATCTGTAGAATAGAATCTTGATATACTGCTAGGATTAGTGGTATTTAAATCTAGAATTATTTTTTCCTTTATTAATGATGTATAGTGCTAAATGCGAAGACGTGTAGCTTAGTGGTTTGGGCATTCGGCTCACGATCGTAATGTCGTGAGTTCAATATCCGGTGACGCGTTGTGTCCTTGAGCAAGACACTTTATTTGACGTTGCTCCAGGCAACTCAGCTGGCAAAATGAGTAGTACCTGTATTTCAAAGAGCCGAACTTTTCACGCTATGTGTCACGATGTGTCTCCCTGAGTACTACGTTTAGGGGTACATGTGTCTGTGGACTGCTCAGACACTTTCAGGTTAATTTCACGAGCAAGCTGTTCCCTTGATCGTATCAGCTGAGACCCTCGTTGTAACCGACGGAGTGCTCCTTTAGTGATAAATACTGTTTAGTTAACCACTTTTGTCCATGCGCTGTAGATTACACATAAAAGCATGGGGTCTCTATAAGCCATTACTGCTATATATTGTATAATTACTTTTTCCAATCTTCTTAGTTACCTTCTCGAGTCATAAGCGCCGCTTTCCCGCTTTCCATGGCGTCTAATTTCCCCATCTGGACGGGATGCCACCTCGTTACAGGATTACTCCTTTCTGTCAGCTGAGTGACAGGATCAACGTGAAATGAAGTGTTTTCACAAGAACACAATGTGTCACGCGGTTCAGAAATCAAAATCACAATCTTACTATCATGAGTTCAACACCCTAACCCCTAAGCCACGCGTCTCCACAGGTTTTATTAATGGTAGAATATGAGCAGAATAGGGTCCAAAATATTGCCAAGATGAATTTGATTTCCTTGTTAATTCCAAGTTCCATAACAGATTGAAAGTTTTTAATTCTGTATTTATGTCTTCTATGACGTTTAACTCAAAATTTATAGATGTATAGGTAGATGATACTCACAAACGGTTGTAATACATACAGTTGTCGTTTCGGTTCTTGATAATCTCAATCAATATTCTCTGTCCTTCTGTTATATGTCTAAGTTGATCTTGGTATACACACAAGCACTATCTTGTGATAGAAACTATAAAAAATATAGCATGCCGTATGGAGTTTCCAAGTGTCGCTTATTATTGATAAAAATAAAATAAGAAATACATGTATAGTATATTTATCTCAAGAAGTGAGTGTCATGCAGAGTATTTAATAGCGCAAAAAAGATGAAATGGGAAACATACCATTGCATATTCACTGTACTTGAATTGATTCATTAATATTCATAAATGTCACGTCTCTGACGTCTATAATTACTCGCTCGGCTGGTTAGGTTTGTTAAGTATTTAAATATATAACGAAATGTTTCAAAATAATGGAGGTAATGAATTTTAATTATTCAAATAGTCTCAAGTAGATTAGATATTATTGAATTGTAAGATTTTAGCATCATTTCATAGTATTCTGGATATAAAATAAAGCAAACTGACTTTAACCAGAAATGAAGATTAGTGGTGTTCACCAAAATATTATCAATAGGTAACAGCAGTATCAGTAGAAGCATATTATCCGATTCCTTTCAATTGCATACCGGATAATTGCATGATTTAATTAACTCCATACCTTTTCGAAACTTTGAATCTGTTGGCATATGTAAAAGTGACAGTTAACTGCATATGTAAGTAAAGTTAATCTCGTTAAGCAAATAAAATTAACTTGGTTTTGAGTCAAAATCGGTGATCTGCAGAATAATATGAAAGTGTCAATTGATATAAATAAAATCATTTTGTAAGTCACCGATTTCATATCTTTAAATGACCGTTCCTGAGTACAAGACATTTCTAAATATCCACTGTAAAAAGGGTTTGATATATTTCAAATAATCTATTTTAAAATTATTAGTCGTATTGCACTGAACTAAAGATCATCGAATTCACAGAATAATTCTGTCTGCATGTAACAAATTTATTTAGTATACAAATCTTCACTGTAGATAAAGATTGAAAAAAATGGTGAATGCATGTCGTTTTCTAATTATTGGTTTTAACTACATAAGCCTGCAATTGACATAATTAAATGTTTCTAAACAAGCATATTCCGAACTGTCATCACTGGCTCAAGAATTGCGTCTGAAAGTCATTAGCCGGACATAAACATTTGTTTGAAATTGTTGACTAATATGAAAATAGACTGAAAAATCTCCGACGAAAATATTTAAAGTGATTATCAAACCGATATATTTCAATAAAATACAGTTTGGACGGAAAAAACATAAGCATATGATGTATTTATTGTTATTGTTTATGATATGATGGCTAGAACGGTTGATGTCGGAGTAGTGATGGTAATTAAATTATATGAAAGGGAATTGATCTATATTAAAGGTGATAAATTAAATGATTATTATGCCAATACATATCGATAAAAAAGTCACAGTTTAGACTGGATATACTGTAAGCAAAAAATATATTCGTGTTTTATTGAATAATCCATACAAGTGTAATGTAGTTACCACGTCTTACCGAAGACAATATTTTGAAATCTCGTAAGGCAGCTGGTTTTGAGATTTCGGTTATTTGCATGACCTGTCAATTAGTCAATAACTTCATCAGAAAAGCTATGCAATTAATCGGGAATGATAAATGCTGTCTGACAAGAATTGATAAAAGCTATCTGACGGTGGATATAATTTAATAGTAATTACAGCAGTAGCAGTAGCATAACTATATAGGCCGAATATCCAGAAAAAATTCTTGATGTAATAATACCCCTAATAGTATGTTTGCCGATAGCCTCATTTTGACAGCAAGATATACGAAATTTGTAACGTTGTGCATGTATTTGCGTCTGTCTGTCTGTCTTTTTGCCTGTGTCTATTTCTCTGTGTATGAAGATGTGTCTGCGAGGGTAAGCACGCATGTGTCTTTTTAAGTGCGCATGTTCTAAGAAGTACAGATATCAGTGGATATTTTTGTGGGTCGGCTGTAAGGAGAATACTGGAAAAGAAGCCAAAACTATAAGTAAAGCTACTAAAAGCATCAAAATCAAACGACATTATTCTACAATTAATATAGAAATAAAGCAGCTGTAATCTTTATATGGCAAGTGAATTAACTCGCTTCAGACCGTTATAGGATATGATTTCTCAGTACTTGTTATTACATTTAGCTCAACCGAAGTATGAACATCTGACATATATGATATTTTCTTGGTTCTGAATATTGCGTAGTGAGACGTTTATAATTAACAATGAACGGATTATAAAAGGAATTGACGTAGTGGCGAAAATGAACTCATGACCAAATTTATGAAACAGGACAAATGTTAATAATAACTTAAACCTGACATTTGTCATAAAACTAAAGCGAATGAAATACGTTTCATAAGATTTTAAACAACACAAAATCAGAAAATAAACTTAGACGACATTTGGAAGTAAGTATTAATTGATAGCTTGCATCAAGCCTTGTGCAATCGTTTAAGTGCCGGAGTACTATGTACAGATATAGACACCCTCTGGTCGATTCACACTTGAACAAGCGGAACAGATAGGATGCAACAGCTGGAGATATGGTGGTGAGCTAGAAGTGTGTTGGTACTTATTTCCAGTTCAGTAGAAACGAACAATTACGTGATGTGACGTGTTGTGCACAAGATTACAACGTGCAACCACCTCCCCAGTCTTTATCAAAGCGGTTCTTACACATGAACCACTAAGACACACAGTTATATAAATATACTTTGAAATATCAACAGTTTTAAAAACTTGTGTGTTACTATGAATATAAATATACTCTCTGAAATCTTGGAGTAAGTCTCAATTAATCTATCATAATCACAAAACTATGTAAAGGGGTAAATATTGAAAATATTTGTAAAGGAATCTGAACAAGCTTACACATACAACTTAATAGTTAGTGTATTTTACGTGTGTATGAGTGTGAGGTCTGTGTGTTTCTGGGAGTGTTGAGGCAGGGTGATGTATAAGTTTGTATGATGATTTCAACCAAATTGATTTCAGTTCCCAAGAGTGTAAAACCAATTTAAAAAGTATATATTTACTTGCAATTGACTCGTTTAAAAACCTAAGAGTTAACTTAACTTAAATTCAATTATTTTTTTCGTCGCATGATTTTTAAAAGTTTGATTCTTAAACTAAGAACGTCGGTAAAAAACGTACAACAATTTATAGTTTTCTTTATTTTAGGCATTGGAATTACAGCTCATACAGGAGCACCGCGTTCTTAGGTGTATCAATCAAACCGGTCACATACTTTATTTTAAACCTGATATATATTCGGACTCTTGTGACGAACAGCTAAGTTACAGAGCTGTAAACACTCTGATACCGAGTGTTAAGCGATGGAGAAGCAATGTAAACGTGTATATATATG
>NC_068987.1:51309483-51312024 GCF_001194135.2 Octopus bimaculoides | reverse complement strand
ATATAAATATATATATATATATATATAAATATATATATATATATATATAAATATATATATATATATATACATGAAATTTAGTTTGTAAAAAATATTTGAAATATATTTCTTTCAAATTATGATGGCATAATTACTGCCGTTGTTGTGGAGAAAAGAATTATCATTGTATAAGGTGTCGCCCTCTATCATATTCTCAGATACAGTGTTTCTGATTCCTGGCTTTGACTTTTATTCCATATAACATAAGATATAAATATAATTTGTATTTAACTTGACCTTTGTTTTTCCTGCTTGTCAGCTTCTGTATCTAGTAATTTGATGATACTTGTGCTTTGTTTGTTACCATATCCATGCGTTTAGTTTTGTCAGCAAAGCGATGAAAATAGCCCACTACTTTGGGTGTTCATACTCATACAGAGTGAAATGACAGTATGATCTAACAAAGCACTTATTTAAGATTATCACCTAAAGAAATATACCTTGCATCTTTTCTGAATGATGATAGTAACTACACAATATGATAGTTATATTATCTTACCATTGTACTACGTATGTAACCTAGGTCGAACCAATTGTAGTCATTTAAAATTACGAATGTCTTACAATCCATTTCCTATTTTTCATCAATATATATCAACTCTATTAATATTGTGAAATTTCTGATGCATATCCTTTAACAAGAACATTGAACATTGTCATTGTATGTTCACATCCCGTAGCCAATAATTCTGAACCAGTTTTGCCTGGTATACTAAACGTTTTTATACCCAAATCTTATTTCACTATATATATATATATATATATATATATAAGTCAGTAAATGGTGGGGTTGTGTTAACCGCATTTATGTCCTCATATGCGTAGGTTGCAAACAAATCTATATCGGACAGGCGAGCCCCCATTTGCGTAGAAGAGTAGTAGTCCATAAAGAACAAATAAATCTTCCACAACACCGCCAAATTCCAATCAGTGGCCACATAGAGTCTTGCGCCAGAAATAAAAAACCTAAATTCCTTATATTCCCTTTCTGTCAATGACAGACAGAATCTCTACACAAGAAAGAATCAACAAGGAGAATCTTTTTATAGAGAAATACCAAACGCTTCTTAACATACAAACTCTTCGGTGGCCATATTCCCTTCTCTCGCCTACCCAATGAAATACATATAATTTTACTTCTTGTTTCTCTAAGAACAGACATAAACTTCCTCTTAACAAAGAGCCCAGACGTCCAACTAAAGAGTATAAAACCCACAGAATTGTCTCCCCTTATCCACACTTCCTGTTTGACACATAAGCATTCAGCTTTTTTAAACAGAACACTAATCTTAAATACATTCATCCTAATCTTCCTAACAATTATCTACATGGATTATCATTGAACTTTAAAAGCTCAAAGACAATATATTGTATTGGTATAGTTATTTTTTTATATATATTGTTTTTTTTTGTAAAGAATATTATTTTCATTTTCCCTCTTCTTGAAAATTTGCCATGCAATGAAAGCCGTTTAGAAATCCTTTTGAATCCTCCTTATACACATCTATATTGAAATATGCTTTCAGTTTTAGCATTTTGCCTTATTATTATTTTTTTCTTTTACTATATATGGTTTTATTCTTTTTTATTCTTTTATAAGTTTCAGTCCAATTACTGTGGCCATTCTGGAGCACTGCCATTGTTATCATCTTTCCACTTTCCACCTTTGTCGGAGAGACTTTCGGTAAAGGATGGAGTTCGATGTTACTGCCCTCATTTGAGTTTCTTGCCTAGATATTGACTCATCTGGGATCTCGTCGAGCCAGAGGTCAAGTTCACGTTTGAAAGCGTCTACATCCACTCCATGGAGGCTCCTCAGATACTTCGGCAGACAATTAAACAGCTGTGGACCCTTGGAGCCCAAGCTATTGCAATACATCGTCCGTGCCCGAAATGAAGCAGGCGGCACAGTGGAGACAGCACAATGACGTCGTGTTCGTGGTCCGGTATAACTCTTTATTCTAAAGTTTGGTACCAGTCCTTCCAGTATTTTTTATATATCACTGCATGCTTCTCCCACCTTCGTTCCAGAGAATAGAGTCGTAGCTTTTTCAATCTGTCCCAGTAACTCAGTCGTTCCATTGATGCAACTTTCTTTGTGTAATGTGGTTGGACTGCTTCAAGCTCTGCTATCGTCCTTGTAGTATAAGGTGACAATAGCTGAGAGCAGTAGTCCAGTCGGCTGAGGATAAATGACTTCCAGAGCGTCATCATAGTTTCTTGGCCCTTTGTCCGGAAGGTTCTCAGAATCCAACCGGCCAGTCTTCTGGATACTGCTACCATTTTTGTTGATATGTGTGTGAAATGAGGCACTATTGCTCATTTCTATTCCAAGATCACGCACCGCATTTGATTCTGGGATCGTTGCTCCACTTGGTCCAACGTACTGATGTCGTGATTCCTGAGAATTGCTTAACTAGTAGCTTAAGGCCTGGAATTTACTTGCATTAAAATGTATGTTGTTATCCTCAGCCCATATATATATATATATATATATATATA
>NC_068987.1:51303116-51309471 GCF_001194135.2 Octopus bimaculoides | reverse complement strand
CCCGAAATTCAGTTGTTGTGAATAGAACATGTTAACCACAAACGTTAAAAGCCCTATCGAATTCCATTGGCTAATATTTGAGATATATTCACATTTGAATTGAATAAATATTAATAATGATATATTATTATAAATAAAGTGAAAAAGAAAACATTTTCTTTGCCAATATGCTGAAAAATAGACGCTAAATCGTCAATTTAGCGTCTTTTTCCAGTATATTGGCAAATAGATTTTTTTTTCTTTTTGCCCTTATTTATAATTGTATACTTTTCACCTTAAAATGTATTTTTCATATCCTGGCTGCTGATAAAATTTTATCCTTATATTAGAGGTAATAATATATTAAGATTTTTTTTTGTCCTTCAAAGAGGAATAGATTTCCATTGTTTCATCACGGAATACAATTTGACTATCATAATTATATATACACAGATCACTTTCAAGAAAACTGCAATCTGTAAATATTACTCGCATTTCACGCCTATGAGTGTACAATTTATGATACCTACTTAGGAAATTAATCAATAATTCTACAAGTTGAAGAAAGGTTATATGCTGCTGAAAATAAATAAGATAGGAATAATAACACCCATCGTCAACAAATATTGTTTGTTATGTTTTTACCGCATATATGAATATACGTTAGTATTTAATGCTCTAATCATTAACTGTGTTTTCACGTACTTAAATAGGAAACTGAAACTAGAATCTGACATTAGTATGGAAAACAATTGAAACACAACTTGGTGTGCCTTGCTTAGAAAATCGTCGCTAGGGAAATCAATGAAATATATGAATATAAAATCGTTTTATTCAATGAAGCTAGAAGTGCCAGTATGTGAAAAAGAATGAGTCGTAGTGATTATCCACTTCAAATAGTGTGTGTTGTGTTTTAATGTACTTGCCTGTGTCTGTGGTGTGAAGGTGCCTGCAGAAAAATGTAATGATGCAGGTGGGTTGGCTTGATGAGGTGATAAAGTGGCCTCTCGCTCAATGGGAGTCTTCTTCAGGTGATTGATGCTGATAGTTTCTTTATTTCTGCTAGCATCCAGGGTGAAGTACTTGGGTGTTCTGGTTGGAACTGTGAAAGGATTTCATAGAGGAACAAAATGAAGTGATTAAGTGTAATGCAGAAAGATGGACATAAACATATTTAGATTTCACCAGTACTTTATTCATTGAAATATCAGTTCCCTGGAGATTAGCTCATGTTTCAGGACAGCAGTATTTTTCTTTACATTCCAGCCGACGTCATCAGTTTCTATGTACCATGCGATGCTTCAATATTAACTAATATATTAGATAAATTCTGAAGGGAATTATCAACAGGAATATCGTTGAATTGGATCCAAATATCAAGCATTCAGTGGCATGTTCGTAATAATAGGCAGAAGACCAAAATGTAAAGAGGAAAAATTGTGGTCGATTAAATCGTCCTCAATAGTTAGATGGTAAAAATTTTACCGAGTAGGTTAAAGGATTAAAGACAATCATCCACATCTCGCGACACAATTTGAATGCTGGATGATAAAGAGGCAACTAAACATCGCATTTCATTTAGTCCAATGCCCAACTGTTTCAGATATGCCGAACAAAAGGAATTGCAAAATGTTTTTCGTTCTACTCCTCCCTGTTATGATGCACCATGTAAGTGAGTTCAAATTACTATTTGGTCTTTCTTGGCACTAAAATAGCTATCAGTCAGGTATTAAAATCAAATTTATCTACGATAATTTCTCCCAGAAAATTAGTGACATGGTACTAAAATTTAAAATCTTTGTATTTACAGAGGAGCGTCGAAATAAATATTTTGTGACATTTGTTCCGAGTTTTTTTTTTCTTCATATTAATTTCAAACTCACTGATCACATTTTTCAAATTAATTTTAAATTCCATCCCTCCTAGCTCGCTGAAATAAATTAGCAATCATGTTCTCGTGACGAAGGTATAGACTAGCATTCTACTTTCAAAATTGGTAGCACTCTTCCAAAATCAAAAAATAATTATTATGATAAGTGTGGTCTTAGGTGGTGAGCTGGCAGAAACGTTTGTCCTTATTTTTGAGTAGAAAGTGTGTATGCTCCATGTGAGTCCTGTTATTGTTAACCTGTTATTTCTTGAATTGTTGAATTATTGTTACTACTTGAATTTGTTGGAATTTTTATTTGTCTTCCCCATGTATGGGCGAAGCTGTGAAGAACATTATCATGGAGAATAGACAAGTACAAACAGGGTTATACTGCGGTGACTGGCAAAAGCCTGTCAGCGGAGATACTCCATGGTGAAATAGAAATCAAAGACAAGGATTTCAAGAAATACAAAAGAAGGGAGACAGTCTCAGACTAACGCCTCCCAAGGAAGTTATTGAGAATACCAAAAGACAACTATCATTTATAGAACGCTAAACATAGCGTCGAAGAAAGTAGAGATAGCAGCCGTAGAAATGATAGAGGAATGTTTGAAAGAGGTGCAAGAAGAGACTACATTCTACACCAGAGGATGGAAGTCCGGCACAGTGGAGGCGCGCTTCGTAAACGAAAATGAAGCAAAGAAGTACTCAACTGTAGCCTTGAAATCAGCGGAGTGGGCACTACAACCTACTTACTGTGGCAAATATGTGACCAGAGTAACGATAGGTAGAGTACCCCCTGAAATTGACGAGGCATGGCTGGTGACAGCCATCTTCTATCATACAGAGGAAGAAGCAGAAGTTTTCAAAATGTCAAAGACTACGGGGGTGAACCTTGAGTTTCGCTATCACCAGATAGTGATTCGATCCACTATCTGCTCCTCGCTTGGTTCTCACATCTTGAAGTGAACTCCTCCACCATTGCCGAACTACAATATGGTCCATCAGGTTTTCCGTCTGCTGTTCTGGTGATACCCAGGTGGCTTTAAGGCAACGTCTGTGTGGGAAGAGGATTGGCAGCACAGAAATCAGCTAGGAGTTCCCCGTTTTTATTCATCACTCCGAGGCCATTTCTTCCCATCATTCTCTCTCTCTCTTCCACTATTGTCACTTCCAACTTTAGCATTCATGTCTCCCATAAGAATCAACATGTCTGTTCTAGGAATCCTGTCTACCACTGTCTGTAACTGGGAGTATAACAGCTCTTTTGTGTTCTCCTGCGCATTATTTGTAGATGCATAACACATAATGATGGACACTTGTTGGAACCCGTACTCAAACCTGGCCGTGATGATGCGATCAGACACCGGTTCCCACTCCATCAGACTCCTTGCTGTTCCCTTCAACAGCGCTACCCCAGCTTCATGTTGGTCCTCTTCATTGCCTTTACCCGAGTAGAGAAGTGTTTTGCCCGTCTCTAATTTGATCTCTCCGAAGAAGTTCCAACTTACTTCACACATGCCGAGTAGCGTGAGGTGATACTGGTGCATCTCCCCCACCGCTTGTGCGCACCTTCCTGTCTCTTGAAGTGTTCTCACATTCCAGGTTCCAAGAAGGATGTGCTTCTTCTGTGAGAGCAGCTTTGAATCGCCCTTCAAGGTTGTCCTCAGCCCAGTAGCTTCTTGACGGGGTTTGGATACAGCGCATCATCAGTCTCTGAATCGGAACTCTGGTTCTCCCAAGAACTGAATTAGTGTTAAATGAATTGTTGTCGGTTTCTATAGCATGTATTTTTCTTTTACGTGTATAGGGTGTTAGCCAATAGCACAACCTCCGAATCTGGAGGGTCGATGTGTATACCTTAGTCTGACACCTCCTCTTCGACCACACCAGCAAGGTTGAACCTACCAAGTGAACATTCCCCCACTGGCACATGCTCTAGGGATCATGAGAGTACGCAAGCCTCCCTGCCACGTCAAGGCCACACACAGGGGGGGGATCATAGTCATAGTGCATTCGATATGTGTTTTATGTGTACCCCAATGTCTTGCTTTGTCTGTCCTTGTGGTGACCCTCTTTATAAAGGCCATGTCCCTAAATAAAAGAAATCGAGATGGCAGACTAGTTAGCATCAGACAAAATATTCCGCAGCTTTTGTTTCGGTTCTTTACGTTTTAATTTCAAATTCTACCGAGGTCAACTTCGTATTTCGTAATCTCGGAGTCAATAAAATAAGTAACAATTGAACATTGGGGTCTAAACTATCGACTATACCTCACCACTAAAATTGCTGGCTTGTGCCAAAATTTGTAAACGTTATTGTGAAAATGATGGACGTGGAAAATTGTTAGATCATCGAAATAAATAAATCGTAGAATATTTTCATGACTGTTTTCATTCTGAGTTCAAATCAGGCCGAGGTCAATTTTACATTTCATCCATTCGGAGTCGATTAATTAAAGTAGCAGTAAAATACTGTAACCGATGTTATCTACTATCCACTCCCTCAGAGTTTCATGTCTTATGTCTATAGTAGAATAGATTATTATTATTATTATCATTATTATCAGTACTATTATTATTATTGTTGTTGTTATTATTATTATTATTATTATTATTATTATTATTATTATTATTATTATTATTATTATTATTATTATTATTATTATTATTATTATTATTATTATTATTATTATTATTATTATTATTATTATTATTATTATTATTATTATTATTATTATTATTATTATTATTATTATTATTATTATTATTATTATTATTATTATTTATTTATTTATTTATTTATTTATTTATTTATTTATTTAGACTATACTTCAGTGGAGAATTTTTATGTATTATTCAAATAGAGAGGGAGAAAATGAAAAAGAGAGTTTACTTGTGTTTGTAAACGTTATAAGCCCTTATATTTCTATATAATTGATATTTGCTCTGTACCGCATATGTAAATATATTTTAGTTGTTTACTGTTCCAATCATTAACTATGTCCTCACCTACATAAATGAGAGACAGCTATATGAACCTATGACTGAAATCAAATGATAAAAATAATCAAAACTATTCAAAAGTAACTTAGTGTACAGAGCTTACACAAATGTCTGCAGGGAAATCAATAAAATGCATAATATAGGTTAAATGTGAGAATATAAAAATTTAATTCTACAGTAAAATTAAAAGTGCGTATGCCAAAATCAGTATTTTGTCTTGGCACCAGAAAGTCGTATATAAAAATATTTCGAGGGAGATTACAATTTTGTAATACAGGGTCGTTAGTGACGAATTTTATTCTTTTCTTATCTGTCATCAGCCGAAGAAGATATTTCTGCGACTAGAGTAACTATTGCTTAATTTGCTAATTCCTTTATGTGTACAAGGTCTGTAACATTGTTGCTAGTCTGTTGCATTTTTCAGGTTGCATGCTGTGTATTTTAAGTATTTATAGACTTTATTTCCTCAGGTCATTTTTTTTTTGTGTTAAGAAAAGTGCATGCCGTGTGTTTATAATTGTATCACACTGGTTTCCCTATATTTTCCGTATTTTAATGTATTTCCATGTTGGAGAGTGTCAAAACCTTTGCATGATTTTACATCTGACAGAAAAGTATTCTGGTCTTTTCTCAGATCCTGATTGCCTGAAAAAGGAAGAGGACACCAAACCAAAACATTCTTGCTAATCACCTCATTAAATTTACCTGAGATCATGCTAATCTGCAATAAACAAGGCACTGGTCAAAGACAAACTGTACACTAATCAGAAGTACATTATTAATGATCCAAATATCTTAATTATATTAAGATTTCACAGAAAAATATGAGGGCGATTTGGAAGTTATTTCTAATATGACAGAAGTTCTTTTTTGTGATGATGACTTCAATATTAAGATAATTGGAGAACGTTCAGTACTCTGCGACATGTAGTGTATGTTTAAATACGTTTCTTTGCCTTTCTTTTAGAAGACTGTAATGGAATTGTCTTAATAAATTACCGCATTCTCAACAATTTTATTATTACAAGTTCCAAAATTGTTTCACACTTTCTTTTATCTTTGCGTTAATATGTTATAATGGTTCGACTTTTCACACTGTGACTAGAATTTCTGGGAAATTTGTTTCATTGGCCCAACATCGTCAGTATAACATTATTCCAAAACATCCAACTATAATGTCAAAAATTACAATGGATTGACGGTGTATATGAATGACTATCTTCTCCTTTTGCGGATCTATATATTTTATCTAAAATAGTTTAATCGGATATTTCTCTCACGCTCTCCTAATACATATGTGGAGTGAGTGGGTGGGTGTATACGTATGTATATACAAATATCACGTATGTATGTATGTATGTATGTATAGATAGATAGATAGATAGGTAGATAGATAGATAGATAGATAGATAGATAGATAGATAGATAGATAGATAGATAGATAGATGGATGGATGGATGGATGGATGGATGGATGGATGGATAGATGGATGCATGGATG
>NC_068987.1:51301543-51302855 GCF_001194135.2 Octopus bimaculoides | reverse complement strand
TGGGTAGATGGATAGATAGATAGATAGATAGATAGATAGATAGATAGATAGATAGATAGATCAGATTAGATTCTCATCAGTACTTGTCCATTAAATGTTGTCATTCAGCACTTACCAAACGTAACATCAGATAATGTTTAGCATGATATGTTTTTTCAGGTTGATGTTGTATTTATGAAAGAAAAGCAACTTGCAGAGATCAAAAGATTACTACTCAAGTTAAATATCCACCACTACCTAGACAAACTGGTAGAGGTTCTACAACGCGAAAATCTATAAAACGACTTGTGACAACCGATGGAACACAAAACTGTACATTTTGTAGTTACCCATAATCCACATAGCCATAATATTTTTAATCTCCCCAAACAAATTTGGCTGTTATCAAAGAAAGTGATAAATGAAAGTGTTCAATTACCAATCCAACGCTTCTTCAATGCAAACAACAACCGAAAAACTTAAACATATTTTTTGACAAATACTAGTATTTTTCTAAACACCAGCGATAACTTCACACCAAGTGAGATTACTATTTCTGTCGTACATATATACTCTTTACTCTTCACTCTTTTACTTGTTTCAGTTATTTGACCGCGGCCATGCTGGAGCACCGCCTTTAGTCGAGCAAATCGACCCCAGGACTTATTCTTTGGAAGCCTAGTACTTATTCTATCGGTCTCTTTTGCCGAACCGTTATATAGATATCCACATGTTGTAACCATATCACCCCAAAGCCCGCGAAAAAATATTTACAATTTCAAGTATAAATCGCATGTCACAAATCTAACATACTGAATCAAATTCCCGAATCGTCTGAATTTGAGGCCAGCAGCGCATACTTATATATAACCCCACATCCGCCACCTACTACAGAACACTAACTAACAAATATTTATTTCCATCAGTTCACATCGAGGATAACCAAACTGCCGGACCCTGATGAATGTGCACCTACAATGATGCAAAGTTACATTTGCAACAGTGAGAAGTCGCTGCAGCGGAAACAAGGGTAGGTCATTATAATACGTTGTATATAACTATAAAATAAATTTTATGGATGTGCAAGTCTCCATACTATCAAGTCTCCCTAATATTATTAATGATAATATATACGCCAGACAATTTGTACCGTCCAGCGAAGTGTGCACGGAATAATCCCTCGAAAGAATGCACGGAATGTCTAGCAACAATTTGTAGTCAAACTCCTAAATACGGAATTGTTGGTTTTCTATTGACTGAATCTTAATTAAGAGCTAATACGGTATCCGCCCGGATAAAATGTCTTTGGAAACTCACCTATATATATATATAT
>NC_068987.1:51300553-51301398 GCF_001194135.2 Octopus bimaculoides | reverse complement strand
TACAACATTAACAGAATGAGATAAAAATACAAGGCTGTGAAAGATTTCAGAACATTTATAAAGAGATTTTAAAGCTGCTTCCGGGATATTTTATATAACCCTTCATCGGAGACGGTGCGAGAAAATGATTAAGCAATAGTTATTCTAGAAAAGATATGAAATAGAGAGTGAGGTGGAGGAATGAAAACAGACGTGAGATATGCAGGGATATTGCATCTGCAGTTCCATTATTTAAGCAGAAGAGTATGCATATAAGTATCCTGTACCCTGTGTGTAACTTCCAGTAGTATTTAAAATTGGTCATTCCAAGCATTGAGTTGTAAACGGTGTTATTGGATCCAGGATGTTTTTGGTCACAGATTCCTCATGCCAGGCGGATCCCGTTAAGTACTCATCTAGAACCATACTACAATAGTACATCTATCCGTAGTATGTCTAGTTTATTACGCATTTGAGCTTAAGAGAATAGCAAAAGGAATCAGTGTTACTGATGCTGAAATGGACAGTAATGCTCTTTTAAATTTGCTTTAATTTGAAATAATATTATCTCCCAAAATTGTAGACTTCATCTCTCTTTCACCACCTACTGCTACCATTTCGTTCCAGACACTGTTACTATTTAAATGGGAATATTCATTTACATCTCTGTCTGTATAATGTTGTTATGTAAATATTTATCTGAATATAAATGTTACTCTATAAATATTCACCTGCTGAATGTTGTACAAACATAAAAGTACTTCTCTAGAAAAATAGAAAGAATATAAAAACGACATTGTTAAAATACGACTACGTTGGTGTTGTGTAGATTTATATATTATATATACATGGATATATGCATTTAT
>NC_068987.1:51298394-51300086 GCF_001194135.2 Octopus bimaculoides | reverse complement strand
ATATATATATATATATATATATACACCACGATGTATTATATCGTATAATATATATTTATATATATAAGTTATAGTATATATATAAGTAGGAATTGTGTGTACAAGTAGATCTGTGACTGCTACTGTTATGTATAGAGGTCCATTCTGCATTTTGTACAGTTGTTAGGTAAATTGTATACTGAGTAGTATTTCTAGTTATAACCTACAAAGCAAACGTAGGAATATTAGAATATACAGAAGTCAGTATTAAAGTTCCTATGCACTTTTCACTATTGCGGATGTTTAGAAACTTGCAATAGATATTCCAAACACATATAGATGATCAACTACAATAGTTCCTTAGAGAAAACTCAATTGTAGTACGTTACAGATAACTATGTCCAGGGCTTTAAACATTAAGAAGAATATAAACGTATGTTTAATGTTATCCTTCCCATTACACACATATGCACGTATATATATATATATATATATATAGGGTTTTCCGGAGAGTTCATGGCCATACATAGTAGCTTACCTTTCGACTAATTTCAGCAAATATTCTGGTGGCGAAATAGCAACATTTTACTCTACGGCGATTAAATACTTTCCCGTACTTCAAATATTAAAGGTAGGAAATATCTATTAAGTGCAGCAAATAATTTCTGTGGAATATTAGTAGCTGTTACAGATGCAAATGGTGCATTATACCAGATATGTATATGCACACACATACATATTTATCCATACATAAACACGCATGTGATAACATATATACATATATATATGTGAGTGTATGTGTGTGTGAATACCCCTTTAAATATTCATTTAAGTTCTTTTTATTTGGCTGCTCCTTATCAACATTTAGAAATAACTATATTTACTGCATGTAGGTAGCATGAATCGAAAGGTAGAAAATATGTTTTGTAATATATAGAATTGTTTGTTTTCTTAGATAAAACACTGCCATGCAGATTACTATTGTATTCTTTTTGTTCTTTATCTTTGAATAGGCATACCAGTAAAGTCCTTGAATGCGAATTATATTCACTAATATACATTGATCACATATACCATGATGTTAATTGAAGAAACGTACCGACACCCTTAAAGGAACAATGTTACCTGATACGCTGCATAGTGTCATATAACCTTGTTCACATAAATACGTTCACGGTCACATTACATTCATAGTACAATAAATTCTGACCTCAAATACATAATTAATTAGTGGAGGTTCAATGCTTCTTTTTCTTGTTCGAACATTGGATAAGCGTCGACATAGTGAAAGCATAGGAAACTTTAAAGTTCCTTCGTGCAGCAGAAAGTGAAAATGAGCGGCGAGCTGGCAGAATCGTTAGAACATCGGGTGAAATACTTATCGGTATTTCGTCTGCCGTTACGTTCTGAGTTCAAATCCCTCCGAGGTCAACTTTGCCTTTCATCCTTTCGGGGTCGACAAATTAAGTACTAGTTACGCACTGGGGTCGATGTGATCGAATTAATCCCTTTGTCTGTCCTTGTTTGTCCCCTCTATATTTAGCCCCTTCTGGGCAATGAAGAAATAAGAAAGTGAAAATGAGATGCTAAAGAGGGTTGAAATGGTTTGATAATTTATTGCATTCATTCCCCATATTTGATGCCATCTACTTCGGAATGTGCTTTATATAGAGGTGATTGAATCTATGGTCGTTGATGAAGTTCAGACAATCA
>NC_068987.1:51295180-51298138 GCF_001194135.2 Octopus bimaculoides | reverse complement strand
ATATATATATATATATATACATATATAGATATATTTAGCATGTTTGATTGTCAGAACTTCATCAACGACCATAGATTCAATCACCTTTATATAAAGCACATTCCGAAGTAGATTGCATCAAATATGGGGAATGAATGCAATAAATTATCAAATCATTTCAACCTTCTTTAGCATCTCATTTTCACTTTCTGCTGCACAAGGGGACTTTAAATTTTCCTATGCTCTCACTATGTCGACGCTTATCCAATGTTCGAACAAATTACTATAACAGTGATTGTTAAATGGTCTCTTAGTAGTGAGCTTTAATCAAGTGGACCGTATCAGTTTTTACCAATATATATTATTATAATTCTTGGAGAAAACACTTCTTTACATTGTCGTAATGTTTTAAATCTTATTTGTGCTCCATGCATTAAAACGTTTAGCACCAGTAATATTACCGTTTGCCATCAAGCCCAGTAATTCTTCAACTTCGAGAAATTTCCCTTCTCTACATCAGCGAAAACTAAGTGTTGGTTGCTTCACATAATACATGCATTTACACACACATACACACACATATGTATAGAGTCTTATCAAATATTACTGTCTGTGTCTGATGGTCAATACCGGTGGATGAGCTTAAGAGGGTTAAATCTCGGGTTCATACCAAATTAAATTAGTACACACGCACATGTATATATCTGTGTGTGTGTGTGTGTGTGTGTGTCTATGAATATATATATATATATATATATATATATATATATATATATGTATATATGTGTATGTACGTTTGTACGCATGCATGTATATATGTATGTTCTCTTCTATTCTTAATTATATAAATTCTTTCACTGATAAAGGAGATGACTTCTAAGAAACATACACATCGTTGGAATGTATATAACAAAAAAGGTCTTGCATATTTGTACTGTTCCATTTAAAGATTGTGATGGTAATGTGTGTTTTTTGGTTGATTCCTTTCCCGAAAACACTGGCGTACTCAGATTCTCACTTAAGCATTTATTCACAAAACCAAGTGCACCAATAATTATGTGAATTTATAATCTGTATGTAGAAGCTAAAGGTTTCGCAGCTGTAGTCCTTAGCTATCCTCTTTCACTTTGATTTCCAAAGAGAAATTCACATCAGCTATAGAGCTAACCTGCATGAGAGTACGTACCTTTTCTTGTCAGTCCCAAACAATAATATCCAGCCTGTTGTCTCTACACTTCACAGATGTTTTGATGAGGATGTTCTACTTGTATTCCTTGTGTTGATATTTGTGTATATATTCAATAACAAGGAGATTCTCTATATTTATTCCAGGAGAGTCTTTTATCGGAATAGCACTGTATATTGTTTTGCGATGACGTCAGGTCGCATTGAGAGGTAGCTTCTGGAAGAGATTTTTGGCAGGCTGCTTCTCACATGTGTAATGTCTTCCACACAAATATGACGTAATCAGCGGTTTTAACGTATGAGCATCTAAGTGTGCTACAGAAGCAACTACTTTCTCGATTCAATACCGTTCACTGTTTGAGAGTGTGCACAAACACTTACACACACATACATTCATGTACACATATAACAGTGCCGTAGCATAATACGCAGAATTAGCGTGACACAGATTGTCCAAAGGCTTAATAGACAACTCAAGCCGATAGGTATGTATACAGATTCCGAGTTATAATTTTCACTCACAATCTTGTTGTGAACTCGATTTTATCGGAAAGACACTTCACCAAGTAGCCACGATGTGTGATAGAAGACGAGATCGCATGGTTTCGAAGTTTGGATATTAGTATATATATATATATATATATATATATATATATATACACACACACACGTATATGTATATCTGTGTGTGCGCGCGCATGTTTGCGTAATCATGAAAGATTGAAAGATGATCAGAAAAGAAAACGACTTTGGAAAATTCAGTGACAATTTCATGCGTCCGTACACCTCACTACAGATTTACAAATACGCACCAGTTATACAGAAGAAAATCTAAATCGTAATGCCAATACTGCTACACTAAGAATGTTTCAGTAACTATGCTGCATTGCCAAGGAGTCAGTGAAAGAAGATCACATTTCTCTAGTATACATCTATGCATAATATAACCTAACCGAATATTTTGGCAAAACAAACCTTGTATAATTGTTTATACATATATTGTTGGCAAATAGTAGTCATGTGTATGAAATAAACTACGACATTGAGAAATTAAATGTTGTTAATTAGGTGTGTTGTACATTGTGATACATGCTTATATTACAGATTAATGGCTTTTAAATATTCATAGACATCCATATACTTTCACAAAGCGGAGATATGGAAGTAATTTTTCTATATTATATACTCACTAAACAGGATAATAATGAGGTGAAAATAAAATGAATGTGTCTACGATGTCTGAATGTCTACGATGTGTGAACGGCTACGAAGCTTTGTTCATGAGTTGAGGCAGCACTGTTATGTTAAATCAACTTAATAGCAGGAGATTTTCTTCAGACTGTAATCATGAAGTTAGTTTTGTATTTGTTTTTCCTCTTATGAATGCCATACAGAACGATAGAATATGGAGAACTCTGGTTGATCAGTGAATAACATATCTTGGATTATTCAGTCATGTTACTCTATATGATTTTAAATATCACCTCTCTGTTATTTATTTCAATCACTGGACTGCGGCCAAGGTGCGGCGTCGCCATGAAGGGTTTTGGTTGAAGAATCAGCCCCAATACATTTTAAAGCTTGGTACTTTATTCTGTCGGTATATTTTGACGGGTTTCTTTCGGTTTCTGTCTAACAAATCCACGCACAACGCTTTAGTCGCCCCGAGACTATAGTAGAAGAGACTTGCCCAAGGTGCCACACAGAGGTACTAAATCCGGGACTATGTGATTGGGAAGCAAGCTCCTTATCGCACAACCACGCTTATATATATATATATATATATATATATAT
>NC_068987.1:51292977-51295157 GCF_001194135.2 Octopus bimaculoides | reverse complement strand
CCTACCATCCGTGCAACATGTATGTTCTTCCCTGAGTCTGTTAAATTTTATGTCCCTGCCGTAAGGCTTTACTTCCACACACGCCAGCTTAATTTAATTCGTTCTTATTCGAAAGGCACCTATTGTTATGTGCTGTTATTTGCATTTGAATTTGTGTTACATTTCTCCCTTTTTTTCTGTCCTTGTTTTCGTATACATCCGCTGCTTTCTTCCAAGGAATCTAATGCTCTTAGCTTAGTTTTTCTTTGAGCTGGCTAGATTGGAGCAATCTCGAGTATAACCAGCCGAAATTGCAAAGATAATCTGGAACTCGACTGAGGAAAGAAAATTTCGAATGACTCGTCCTTGTTTTCTTTGTATCGTCTGTCTGGATGCCGAAATATTGTCCAAAGCACCAATAAATAAGTTACTTTCGAGTTGCGCTTTTTGTCATTAAGTTGGGCTTGGTGATGGAGTACGTCAGCTATGTTTACCTTAGTGATGGATTGTGGCAATCGTATACAAAAATTAAGAACTCACCTCTCTATCTATTATTATATTTATTATTTATATTATAAAATTTATTATTATCATTAAACGAATTAATTCAATGTTATTATTTTGTCCATTATAATTATGTTTGTGTTTTTTTATTATCATAATACGTATTATTCTTACCATTATTACCTAAGCAAACCTTATAATTCTTAATGTCATGTTAATCATTATAGAAAATAAATGTATTAATAATATTTTAATCTTTGATATCATAATTATATTTCGAATTGTTAAAAAATTTAATATTATTACTACATCCCGCCTCACGAAGGGCTTCATGGTAATAAGGTGCGTGTTTTTGGAAAATCTCAAAATTAGAAGAAAGTAACGATATTCTCTTACCTATATTATATGTTAACGATTTCTTAATTGAGGGCGTATGATTACTATTAGCATTCATATATCTAATGTTTTCATTAATTTTATGGAATGGTTGGGATTTACCTGTTATTAAACTAAAATTAACATCTAAATAATTAACATTTAACAGTTTCTTTCCTCGTTCACTTTCTCCTCCTCGAAGCTGGTGCTGGTTTTCGTCGGTGAAGTCGCTATTTCCTTCTCGCTCTCGTGTTTCTCTTTATCCTTCATGGGTGGTGGAGGACAGTCCGTTCTAATGTGGCCTTTCAGACCATATTTATAGCACCGCTGGATCTTTACTTCTACTCTAAATCTGTGTGTTACCTCTCCGACCGCGATGGTCTCGACCATATTTTCAATGTCTTCCGGTCCCATCTCTACTGTCATGTCTAAGAACTGCCCTTACCAGTTCTTGTGGGGTGTTCTGGTGGCCTGAAGGACCACTACCCTTTCCTCCATGCTTAGCAGTATGGCAGCCACCAGCCAGGCTACATCCACTTCTAGGGGTATGTCTTCTACCCTAACTCTGGAAGGTATACAGGTAGCAGCACCACTTCGTCTGCTTTTAGTGGTGTTGCTGAGTGCAGCCTGGCGGTAGCTATCTCCCAGAACTGCGACCACTGTTCCAAACTTTCTTCCTCTGTCAAGGTAGGAAATCCTTTGCCAGATTGGTTTAAGTGCCTATCCAACTTCAGCGGTCAACATGACTTCAATTTTCTTGGTGGCTACTGAGTACGTCCTGTAAATTGTTTTTTTCTTCTTGCTTTCCCTTCTTTGTGGGTGGGGTGGGGGCACTTTCACTTCGTTCCCCTCCATTTTAAGCATTTCTTTAAATTTCCTCTATTCCTCCAGACACAGGTCGTCGCTCTTTACTTACGCCGCCTCTGTAGAATTCTTTATCTCCATTGCTTCGCCTATTCTCTTCAAACATTTAACCAACTCTTCTTCAGACGACATAAAGTCTGAAGAAGCAGAACTCAAACCTTCGTATTCCATTACACATCTACGGCGTTCCTTCATCAAACAATAGGGAAGACGTCAAACACTACCGCTGCAAGACAGCCAAAACACGCGTTTCACACAAAGAAACCGTTGGAACAGTCAACAAACCGGAAGCTAGCTTCTTACCACACATCCACGCTTATATATATATATACGCTTACACATACATACGCACACTTATATATATATATATATATATATATATATATATGTTGCGTGTGTTCTTATTGGCTAAACTGGCAATATGACCATCCCCAAGTACAACAACATATATATATATA
>NC_068987.1:51291332-51292488 GCF_001194135.2 Octopus bimaculoides | reverse complement strand
TATATATATATATATATTACATGAGGAGTATATAACCATAAAAAAACCCACTGATTATTAGAGGCGGTACATTTATTTAACCACTGCATCTCTTTAAAGCAATGTCAGATATTCCCGTGATGTAATCAGCCTAGTGTACTTTTGATCAGGTGTCAGAAGGCACCGCCGAACAGAATATTTTCAACTCTCTAATAGAATTGGCTACTTTATTTATAGTCAATTGCCTATTATCTATCTCCAAGTTGTGAGCACGATCATTGTTTTCCTTGATGGTGGGACTTCCAGGATTTCTAGAGCTTGGGTCTTCTTCCTTACCCTCCTAAATTCAATTGACAACTTTTGCACTGTTGATAAAGCTGGAGTGTCATTCCCTAATGTATCAACCATGTCAACATCAATGTCGTTGTGAAATAAAGCCCTTTTCTACAGGTACTTGTTGACACTACGATGGCAGAGCTTGTCCATTTGCAAGAGAATTTGCTTCTAGTTACTTCTTTTGAAGTGTTCTTTGAACAGTCAGATGTCAAATATGTGTGTGAGAGTGTACGTATGTGTGTGTGAGTGTACTATGTGTGTGTGAGTGTACGTATGTGTGTGTGCATTTGTATATGTGTGTTTCAGTGTGTCTATAGCTTCATGTATGTAGAATTACTGACCTTGTGCCACAAATTAGAAATAAGTATTATTATTATGGTTAACATTGTACTTATTGTCAACAGCGTCATCGTTAATATTTAGCCTGTTTTGGCAATGCTTCTCCCCGCATAACTATCCATCAGATAGAGTTTCTACTTTATCTCGATGTAACTATTCTTACCATCCGAGCGCAGGACTCTACGCCACGCAACCTATTTTGAGATTTTCAAATCACCCTTTGTGTTTCTACTTAAAAGGTTGGCTGGTAACTACTGCAACGAATTTGCGCAGTATGTGGACCATCCATCTATTAGGTAGATGCTGTAACATTATTCAGAGAGCCGAGAATTTTAATTAACTGATGCTTAGTATTCTTCTATTATTATTTGCTTGAAAAGGTACATTTTTATATGCATGATCAGAAATATTGAGATGCAGATTTTCTACAGTTACAGAATGGCTCATCGGAGGTGCGAGTTTTGAAGTGGTATTCTCTGCCAGTATATATATATATATATAT
>NC_068987.1:51289468-51290751 GCF_001194135.2 Octopus bimaculoides | reverse complement strand
AGCGCAATATATGTAAAAAAAATATACGAACGACTGTTGATACATACAAAACGAGTTTGCACGTTTATACACAAACACTTGCAAGTATAGATTCGAAAAAGTCAGATTAAAATTCTTCACACGACGACCAGCTTATAACTTGCTATAAATTGCTTTTTTCCATGCTGACTACCTGATAATTATCATTAACGTAATTTGTATCCTTATTTTATGACAATATAGATAGATAGATAGATAGATAGATAGATAGATAGATAGATAGATGCATACATACAAACATACATACATACATACATACATATATACAAATATATAAACTTATATTTAGTCATATATATATATGTAAGTATTTAAAGAGGTGTGTATATCTGTAAAAGAGAATATATGAGAATAGGTTTACCTCAAACATTGCATTGAATATTTAAGTGCAATTCTATATTGTCATACTCCACGGGGTATAACAAAGAAAAGTTGTACTCGTAGATGAAGTCGCATAAAGGAGTAGGTATATATTATGATATTCATGCCAATTTACGTGAAAGATTGCGGCATGGGACTGCAATACATATGAAATTAGAGAAGATATCGCATTTCTGAGTATCATTATTTCTTTCCATTTACTTCTAGCAAGAACAAGAGTGTTTTACATCGTTGAGAGGTGAGAATTTTTTCGTTTACATTTGTTACGTCAATTGTTATTTGTAAAATAATCCACAAGACAATTCAATTCAGTTATTATCATTATTATTTTTATTATTGTTGTTGTTGTTGTTGTTGTTGTTGCTATTCTTCTTCTTCTTCTTCTTTTTCTTCTTTTTCTTCTTCTTCTTCTTTTCTTCTTCTTCTTTTTCTTCTTCTTCTTCTTCTCCTTCTTCTTCTTCTCCTTCTTCTTCTTCTCCTTCTTCTTCTTCTCCTTCTTCTTCTTCTTCTTCTTCTTCTTCTTCTCCTTCTTCTTCTTTTTCTTCTTCTTCTTCTTCTTCTTCTTCTTCTCCTTCTTCTTCTTCTCCTTCTTCTTCTTCTTCTTTTTCTTCTTCTTCTTCTTCTTCTTCTTCTCCTTCTTTTTCTTCTTCTTCTTCTTCTTCTTATTATTATTATTATTAGTGATGTTGTAGTTATCATTAGTAGTAGTAGTAGTAGTAGTAGTAGTAGTAGCAGCAGCAGCAGTAAACAATAGTAAAAGAAGTGGTTGTAGTAGCAGCAGCAGCAGCAGCAGCAGCAGCAGCAGCAGCAGTAGTAGTAGTAGTAGTAGTAGTAGTAGTAGTAGTAGTAGTAGTAGTAGTAGT
>NC_068987.1:51286287-51288707 GCF_001194135.2 Octopus bimaculoides | reverse complement strand
ATATATATATATATATATATATATACATACTCATACCTACATACATTGTATATGTATATAGATATATAGTTACATACAGACATAGACACACAGACTCACTGATACACAGACACAGGCACACGTATGAAGATATTATGGGAGATACAGAGGCATATAGTCATATATAACACAAGAAATATTTGGCTCTAGTATAAGTCGGGTTATAAAGAGAACATTACCGAAGGGGGGAGTTATACCATTTATGTTATTATAATCTTGTTTTCTTTCTATCTTTCTCTCTCGCTCTTTCTCTCTCTTTCTCTCTCTCCGTCCCTCTCTCTCTCTCTCTCCCCTTCTGTGATAAGAAGTTTCGTTCACGACCATATGGTTCCCTGTTCAGTCCCACTGCCTGGACCCTCGACAAGTGTCTTCTACTATCTCATATACTTGTTTCGGTCGTAAGACCATGGTCATACTGGGGTACCAGCTTGAACAATTTTTAATTGGATGAATCGACTCCAGTACATTTTGTTTTTCTGTTAAGCCTGGTATTTATTCAATCGGTTCCTTTTGCGAACCGCTAAGTTACGGGGATGTAAACATGCCAAGACCGATTGTCAATCGGTGGTGATATGCTATATATACAACGGGCTTCTATCAAATCCACCCACAAGATTTTGGCCAGTGCGAAGCCAAAGAAAGAGACAAACACAGACGCTTGTCCAAGATCCAACGCACAAGAACTGAATCCAGAAACATATGGTTGGTAGGCAAGCTTCTTAAAACGCAGCCGTGCCTGCCCATGTGTGTGTGTATGTGTGTGTGTCTGTGTGTGTGTGTGTGTGTGTGTGTGTGTGTGTGTGTGTGTGTGTGTGTGTGTGTGTCTATGTCTGTGTGTGTGTCTGTGTCTGTGTGAGTATACTTCTATCCAAAAGTTTAGGATCACCTAAAGTTATTCTGAAAATAGCATCTACAACATGGAAATAACCGAGAGATTCTGCTGAAATATTTTATTAATGTATAGTTACATTCATTGAATGACATAATTACCTCCCCAACTAAAAAAAAACTGAAAAATCAAGGAAAAACTCTGAATCTTAGACTCATCTAAATATTCGCCCTTGGCATTGATCTCTGTGGAGGATACTCTGGGCTTTCGTTCGACCAATGAAAGCGAATTTTCTCTGGCTATATTCTGCTATTCCTGTTGTAAGCGTGTTCAGAGGGTTTCTGCACTACTTGGTTGTCGCTTTTTGACTCTGTGATCCAGTTAATCCCACACAATGTTGATAGAATTGTAAGCAGGAGATTGGGCAGCGTTCCCTTACAATCAATTTTGTTTCATCTATTTTCTTCTGTAAATAGATTTTGCATAGCTTAGAAGTCTGTTTAGGATTGTTATTTAGCATCAACACGAAATCATCACCGACCGGCCTCGTCCAGATGGAATGACATGACGCTGCTGGAGAGAATGATACCCATTTTGGTTCAATATTTGTCGTGATGAGAGTTACGATGTCCTCTTGTGAGAGATAGATTGGTCCGACTCAAATATAAATAGTAATGATCTGAGTGAGTTCAAGAGTTCAGAGTTCCGAGTCAAATGGATTTCGTGTTAATTCGCAGTGTAGTTGGGAAGTGTTGGTTAGTTAGATTAGAAGGAATATTAATTGTTGGTTCGTAAAGAGATTTGTAAGTTCGTTACATTACTTTTACTATTGTTTGGTTATTTTATTTATTGTACGTAACAATTACGTTACAACATCTGGTGACGAAGGTTTCGAAGCTCACGGAGGTTATTTAACAAGATACTCGTGATAACCCATCCGAGGCTCATCGATACAACCGTTCTATTCAATATAATTTGTAGAACAATACCCGAGTTGTCCACATCACATTAGACATGTGTACAGTTCTACCGATTACATTGGGGTTATTTTCAAAAGTCCCAGTTCTGGAACACTATATACCGGAAACAATTCTGCTGATGATAATTCACTGCAGTAACCGTCTCCGGTTAGAGAACATAATTATTAAAATTTAAATAATAAGAGTGATAAATTGGATACAACACCAATTTAAAACCAGTGGCCTAGCATAAAGAAAATTCTGAAACCACAGAAAAAGCATGGCTGCATTGTAATAATAAATCGAAACAATTTGTTGGATTTTTATGTTTTTCTTTAATAATTGTTTATTTTATATAATATTATGTTATGCTATATATTATATTCAAAGTATATCATGTAATATTACAATATAAATGAATTTTTGGATTGTCAATAGTATCTCTAAATTTAATTTATCTTTATAATTTCATTATACCAATATTTATATGGTATTCAACTGACGTACTAGTAAATTGGATGTTTAATACGCCCCTTTCAAGGATTACTTTTCCTCAGTTCATTACTTTATATATATACACGCACACATATATT
>NC_068987.1:51284949-51286196 GCF_001194135.2 Octopus bimaculoides | reverse complement strand
TATATATATATAGAGAGAGAGAGAGAGAGAGAGAGAGAGAGAGAGAGATATCTGTATGTGTGTGTGTGTGTATGTGTGTATGTATGTACAAGTTTGAGGAGGGTATTGGATTTAACCAAACCCAAAAAGATACAGGTAATACCGAGTAAGTGCTGTATACAGACTAGTTTTGCTCCAGTCGTTGTATGAACATGATTGGGGATTATAAGTCGTGTCTTAGCGTGTGTATGTAGAAATATATAAAAAGGTAAAGAGAGCAATGGTAAAGCTGGAAATATATTTTATGGATAGAGTCGTACAGCTGCTTCTGGGAAGATCCAGTACTTCCCTTCATCGGAGACAGAAATAGTAAAGGAATCGATTATTATATCCATAGGGGGAGAGTTATAGTATGAAGTGAGAGTGAGTGTGATGCGCTGAAAAAAGAAAGAGAAAACAGTACTTGGAGTGTAGTTTCATTCCAGTAGTAAGTATCCGTGTAAAGTAATCCCTGTGGGAATTTTCCGGAAATGGTTGCCGCAGCAAAGGCTGAAATAGCGGAGGTGGATATATGCCATATTGTGTCCGAGGTATATTGCTTGTGTATATGTATGTATGTAGATATAGATATATATGTATGTATATATCTATGTATGCGTTTCTTTCTGCCTGTGTTTGTCACCTCCATCAACGCTTGACAACCGGTGTTGGTGTGTTTAAGTACCCATAACTTAGGGGTTTGGCAAGAGACCGATAGATTAAGTACTAGGCTTTAAAAATAAGTCCTTGCTTCGATTTGTTTGACTAAAGCCCTTCAAGGCAGTGCTCCAGCATGACGGCAGTCAAATGACTGAAGCAAATAAGAGAATATCCGAAATTTAAAATTATACTAACTCCCAGTTTTTGTCATTATTTCTACGTCTTCCTTTGCTTATGTCTTTAACTCATTAATGCACAGCTTCCAGAAAAACGGACGCAGGAAAAATTACTATTATATGTTTCGTACGTGTGTATAGTTGGTTTGTAATCACGCAGCGCCGATTAACTCATAGAACACTAGTTTATAGTCAGACTATCCCCAAAATAAGCTCAATTGGTAGTTTACTTAACAAGCAATAGTAATTTTTCCTGCGTCCATTTTTCTGGACGCTATGCATTAATGGGTTCATTTTTTCTCTTTCTTTTTCTCTTTCTCCCTCCTTCCCTCGCTCCCTTTCTCTCTCTCGTTCTCATTCTGTATATTCGTATATATATATATATACATATAT
>NC_068987.1:51282169-51282755 GCF_001194135.2 Octopus bimaculoides | reverse complement strand
TATATATATATATATATATATATATATATGTATATGTATATATGTATGCATGTATATGTATATATATATATGTATATATATGCATGTGTGCATGTATATCTCAAAGAAGAAATCTTCTTTCACGTTAGCGATATCTTACCACGCTAGAATGGGAACAGCATCTGATGTTCTGTTGTGCACTGAAATTATCTCACCGTGTGATTTAAGCATCATCTCTAACCAACATCCAAAGCCTCATTATTGTCAATAATGGTCATTAATGGCGTAAACAATTCTTCTCCTTATGTAGTTCCAGTTCGTGAGAAGGTTTATTCCGTATCGCTATTATAGTGCGGTATCATTTATTTACCTTACGCTTAAATAAATAAATGAATGAATGGATAAATAAATAAATAAATAAATAAATAGAGAGGTATTTGAATAGAAATAATGTAGAGTGATAGTTCGAAAGAGAGTGATAGAGAGCTACCAAAGTAGTAAATGGAGGAGATAGATAGATAGATAGATAAATAGATAGATAGATAGATAGATAGATAGATAGATAGATAGATAGATAGATAGATAGATAGATAGATAGATGCTGGAT
>NC_068987.1:51274319-51281756 GCF_001194135.2 Octopus bimaculoides | reverse complement strand
CCGTGGAAAGAAAAGCCTACGAAAAAGACCACCGTAACGTCAGGCCGGGGAAGAAACACATGAGAGGAAAGCGCTGTCTCTCTCTCTCTCTCTCTCTCTCTCTCTCTCTCTCTCTCTCTCTCTCTCTCTATCTATCTATCTCTCTCTCTTTCTCTCTCTCTCTCTCTTTCTTTCTCTCTCTTGGATTTACAGGATCATGCTCAAAGTAGTTCCGTTATTCACGTGTACATCTTTGCTACATTCACTCGCCTTTTACTGAAATTTTTATGAGACAAAACTTCCCTCTAGATGGAGACGCTGTTGGATAGTATGGGCTTGCTTCTCCAGGTGCCAAGCCTAAAACCCACTAACTTTTCCGAATTAATTTTCGCTTCCGTTACCGCTTCGTATTCTTTTAGTGTCTTGCCGCGCAGGACGATATACCTGTGACTCGACACTATGACGGTGACGTCATCCGCGTATGCAGACACGCACCTCCCGCATCCCCGTTCTCGCGTGATGCCCCTCAGCGTCGCCAGCTTCTGCAGTATTGGCTCTGGAGTCAGTAAGTACAGAAGTGAAGAGTGGGGGCATCCTTGACGGATCGAACGCATGAGGTTAAATGGTCTGGATACATGACCATTTACGCGAACTACCGAGTGGATGCCGCTGTATAAGACAGCGATCCTACCGCGGAAGACGGGACCCAATCCAGCCTCTACAATTTTTGCTAGTTTATTTTGTCTTCGTCTTCGCTCTTTGTGCTAATATGAGCATTTATTGTGGTTTAGAGTCAAGATTTGGCTGCTATATTTCTTTCCTCTTTTTCTTCTCCCCCTTGTGGCCATTTGCCATTCTTCTATATCACCTTCGTCAAACGACATGTCGGAGGAATCAGAAGGGAGTGGAAGGGTATTGGGATCGATTTGTGAGTGTGTTGATGTTGTTGCTGTTCTTGATGTTGATTGGTGGTTATTGGGATGCGATGTATGGGTTGTTGGGGATGGAGGTTAGTTTTTTCCCTCTGGGTTGGATGCTTCTGTAGTTGTTTTTGGTGATGATATTGTTTCTGTACTTGGTGGCGCTGATGGTGGTGTTGTTTGGTTGGGTTGGTTTCTTTGGTGGTGGAGTTCTTTCATTTTCTTTATCAATTGTGTTGCTGGCAGTGTGGGCTGTGTGGTTTTTGGTTTTGCTGTTGTTGTCCTTCTTCTTCTTTTGCTAATTTGCAGTTTTTTTTTAGATGGTATCTGCTACCACTAAGGTAGCATCATGGCCTTCTGCCTTCAACGGCTACATGTAGGTTTGTGCCACCTGGAAGTTGAATCAAATCTGGGACATTTTCGATTGTGTCCTGATTTGCCAGAATCAACAATCCAATTTTGCTGTTCCAGGAGGGCAATTTCTAAGATGTTGATTTGACCTACAAAACCATAACAGATGGCTGACACCATCCATCTTACTTCTATTTCAAAATCACATCTTTAATTTTTACCTTTATCACACGACGACCGAGGTAAGTTGGAATCATAAATTCCCTGCATTCCAGGCTTTTTATCACGACGACCGAGGTAAGTTGGAATCATAAATTCCCTGCATTCCAGGCTTTTTATCGAGTGCTCCTTTGCGCGTTCTTCCGTATCGAGTCTTACCTCGATCGTGGCAAATCTTTTGCCTCTTGCAATGTAATGTTATATATGACTTTAATAATTTTAATAACTTATAGTCGTGTATAGTATTTTAAAAGCCCATATGGGTTGTAGACATTTCTCAGTTGTTTCTTGAGTGGCTTGTATTATTTTTTGTGTTCGGGGTTTTGTAAATAGTGGTGTTTTTAGAAATGTCTTGCAAAATATTTTGTGGGGTATTCAGTTTAATGGCTCTGTCTTCATTGTATACTTATTGTTTACATTGTAGAAGTTCTTCCGTGGAGTAGGACATAAAATATTTTTTTTGTTTGTTTTAAAACAGAAGCAAAATGATTTAGTTTGTCTGTGACATTGTTGTTGGTGGTAGCAGTTTGCCTGACAGAAGTGATAGTGGTGGTGACAGGAGAAGTGGTGGTGATAGTCGTGGTTGCACTGCTAATTGTTTTATGAGTGTTTCCATTGTTTCTGCCTTTCTTTCCCACTTTTTCGGAAGAAAAGCTTGCGTCAGTATGGGTGTTGTCGTTGTTCAAAAGTGTGTGTATACGTGTGTGTGACAGTGAGTGAGTGAGTGAGTGAGTGAGTGAGTGAGTGACTGTGTGTATGTGTGTGTGTGTGTGTGTGTGCGCGCGCGTGTGTGTGTGTGTGCGCGTGTGTGTGTGTGTTGACAGTGTATCAATATTTTGTTTATTACTCGAAGATTCCGTTGTTTGCAATGGTGGAAATTCTAGTTCTAACTTAAGGACGAGAACGCGGCATGTCTTAGGAGGACTGTCTATTTTTCCAGACGGATGAAAGAAAAAATATAGAATAAGATTTTAAAATATGAAAATTTACCCTTAAAGGGTGAATTTTCAAGCGAAAGCCTCGCTCGGGGCCACGCAAAGGTTGCTAGGTATCTTTTTAACAGAGGTAAATACAGATACACATAAATGAAACCGAAAAATTACTTCAATTTACGGGAGTCGACGCGACAAACAGCTGATAGATAGATAGATAGATACATACATACATACATACATACATACATACATAGACAAATTGATAGATAGAGAGAGAGAGAGGGGGGAGAGCGAAAAAGAGCTAGAGATATATGAATGGATGGAAAGGTAGGTAGATAAACAGAGAGACAGATATGAAGAAAGAAAGAAAGAAAATATGAAGGAAAGAAGATAGATAGATAGATAGATAGATAGATATGATGGCTGCAGTAACAACAGCCTTCTAGCACACGAAAATGAAGTGATTGAAATCTCCTGGGAAATCGCAGGATAGTCAATCTTATTACGTTTGTTTTGTGTTTTATAAATTTTCCCATACGTGTATAGAAATGTGAATATTTCTAAATCTCTGTATAATTATGTGCTCATATAAATTTATGTCCGCACGAGTGCTGTTATATTTTATTTTATTTCCATTTCTTGTCTAATGCAAGGGGAAATTGCTGAATGTTATCTGATAGTGTATTTAATTGATAAAATTCACTGAGTCAACGAAAACGTGACCAGGCACATCAAACAGCAGCAATACAATTAGTCTGAAAACGTTACACTTTTCCATTGGCATTTTGTGCTAGACGGTGTACGTCATAGTAACGTTAAGGTTTCCAGGAGATATGTCATATCGTTAATCAGATTTATACCCATCTCTCCATGTATTCTGTCATACTGCGATCAACATGAGAAGGACAAAATTTGTGACAAGTAAGAGTCAGACAGCTAGACCAGACAAATCAAGATGAGACACATACAACGCTATCAAAACGATAATATGTATTTGTTGGTAGGCATATGTGTGCGCCTCCCTATAAATGTAAATACATATATTCGTACGCGTGTGTGTGTGTGTGTGTGTGTACAATCACATAAGCGCAGGAGTGGTTGTGTGGTAAGGAGCTTGCTTCAGGTTATGGTTTGCTTTATTGGGTTTGTTTGGTACACCCGTATTTTGGGGGCTCTCCAGGTGGAGCGACGTTTTTCCTCTTGTATAATGGAGGTATTCTTCCCTAGAATATGATTCGTCTTAGGAGGAATAAGTTGAATACTTAAACAAGATAGACAAAGAGATGGAGAAGAGGAATTATGCAGCAGCATAAAGAGAGAACATTGAAGAAGTGAGTCTGGAAGTGTTGAGCGAGTTTAAGGGAATGCTTGGAAGGGAGGGTAACGATGGGAAGGTGTTCCCCCCAAAAGTATTAAAAGACAAGGTAGAAAGGACGATTGTCTATAGAACCTACGCTACAGCAACAAGGAAAATAGAAGTGGTGTCGAAACCATAGGTGGAAAAGACACCGAGGTCAGTCTGGCAGGAGATATATACCTTGCCAGGGGACGACAATATGGAAGGTGCTGGTGCAGTTTAAGGAGATAGCAACGGCCAGACTGCACTCGGTCACCCCGCTGAAGACAGACGAGGTGGTGCTTGTACCCGTATACCTTGGGAGACGTACTTCGAAGGTTCGGGTGGAAGACATACCACCAGAAATGAATGTAGCCTGGCTAGTGGCTGCCATAGAGGAGAAGGTGATCCTGCAGTCCATCAGAACGCCCCAAAGAAATTGGAAAGGACAAACCCTTGAAATGATGGTATAGGTCGCAGAGGAGGACCTGAATAAAATGATAGAAAATATCTTAGTGGGTGAAACTATTTTGAAAGTTAGAGTGAAGGGAAGAGTTCTGCGGTGTTATAGATATGACTTGAAGGGCCACATTAAAGTGGAATGCCCTCCACCACTGGAAAAGGCTGAGGAGAGTGAAAGAGTGGTAAGTGTTCCAGAGCCCGTGGAGGACAAGGACATGACCATCGAGGAAGACGAGACAAATGACAGCTGGGAGAAAACAGAGAAGAAAAAAAAGAAAAAGAAGAGGACACATATGGTAAAGAATGTCTCCCACCCCCACCCACTCTACCCCAGCTACTCTCTACATACACCAACCCTCCCCGTGCCCAGTCTGACAAAAAACAATTGCAAACACAGGAGCCTCAATGTTACCCCCCCCCCCCCCCTTTTAAGGAAAAATATGTATTGACGTACAATGGACAGGATGAGGAACTAGATAATGAGGTAAATTCGTGGGGCGGAGTAGTCAAAGTGGATGTAGCAGGCGTAAGGTGTCTGCCCGAGAACAATTATTACGTGCTGACGGAACCAGAGAACCTGTGGAAGTTGAATAAGTATATGGAATCTTGTGACTGCGAATGGTGGAAGAAAAAAATTGACATTTGCAAAATGGCGGAAAGAATGACGTTTGTCGACATAAGGTACGTCGACATAAGAAATATAATATAGACATTTTTTAAAAACGATATGGATTAACTGTTGTCAATGAACTGTTGTTAAATGAAAAGGATGTATAAACTGTGGTTGCAAATGGTAATACAAACGGTGTAGTAACAGGTTCAATGAAGTCGTTCAGAGGTGGGGCCGAGCGACTTCATTTCATCTTTCATTTTACAATTTCATTCATTCCATTCGTTTTCGTTTGCTTTTTGTCTCCACCTTGTGATGTTCCCTCTGTGCATGGCCAATTTTCATGAAATAAAGAAGCTTGATTCCGGTTGAAGACTTCGGTCGTGATTTTTTTTTTTTTACGCTGTTTGAATTGTCATTTTTTATATTTTTGAAATTGTTATTTATTGTAAACTTTTGTTGAAAATTCATTGTTGAAAATTGTTATTGAGAACTGTTGCCTGTTTGCAGGCTGTGTTGGACATTTTTATTTCCTGGTGTTCCGTAGAATAGTGAAAATTCTGTAGCCATTTTGTATATTCGACTAGATACTTCAACAGAGTGCATTTTTTAAATTTAGCCTTTGTAGGCATTGTTGAACTTCCCCCCATCCCCGCCAAAACGAGAGTGGAATTTGAACTGCTGTTCCTATTGCAAGGAATTTATCATTTGAACTACAATTTTCTTTTGGAAAAAAAATGTATTCAGATGTTTTCAGGCCCTGTATCTGAGAAGCGCCCCTTCCTCTGGCGGGGGTGGCATTTGAACTGTTGTTCCTTTGGAGATGAACAACAGAAAAAAGGAACGGAATCCTATAATTTTTCCTTTGGAAAAAAATGTTTTTTCCGGCGGTTTGGGGCTTCATTGAACTACACCCCTCCTCTTGCCAGGAGTGGCATTTGAAGTTATGAATTGCAACGAAACAAACATCGGAACTGTGTTTCGTGCGTTTTCTAATTTATCTCCACCGCAATGTCGGTGGAGATAAATTAGGCTTTGTATATGTCGGGGGATTCTGCGGAGACGTCTTTCAGAACAAAACCTGAGAGCAAGTACAAAAATTTCCCTTTATCGAGCTATCTGTACGGGTCTGAGTACTCGACCATTTACTGGCAACAAATAAGACAATCATTCCATATTAGATTCCCCCAAATTATCTGCGGTTTTGCGGGAAAGTACAAGGTACCTCACACCGTAAATTTCCTGAGGGCTGTGATTTACAGCGTCCACGTCTGCATTCTTCGCCATATTCTTCGCTGGGTTGGCCCTGTAATTTGGATGCCAGTTAACCGACTCTCAAACATGGTTCTCTTCATCGAGATCGAAACTTGAGATCCATGAAATATACTGGAGTGTAGGGCTTTGAAACGCCTCCTCCTCTCTGCATACAGGAGAATTCATGAAGCGATGAGGACTCGTCATCATCAACCAATCTCGTATCGGACTTGTCAGCCACATCAGCTCACATGAAAACATGTGCTGGAGGCGGAGAATTATGACTGTCTTGGATCGACGTCGTCATCACCTTTCATGGACTGTCATAAGCAAGTAAGCAGCAAAGTTTTGGTATAACATGCAGAAAAGGACAGAACAGGAATATATATATATATATATATATATATATATATATATATATATATCAGCAACAAAAATATTCAGAAGTGAATATTTATATAGATATTAATATTGTTATCGTTATCGAGGGCAATACAAATATATTTATAACAATATTAATATAGGTGGTTGCAAGCCTAAATCACCATTATATAGCTTTAGAATTAAAATTAAATTAACCAGAGGACACATTGACGTGTCTATCTGCTAGAAATAAGAGTTAAAACCCTCATTTGGACCACAAAAATATATTTACATTGAAAATAATAGATTCAAACTGTATAGTGGCGAGCGAACTGAAATAATCTCGCACGTACCTATATAGCATAAAGCTATACATTTAATGGAACAGGTATATATGCAGACCGGTTTCTGGTTTGATACAAAGATAATTTTTGGTGGTCCAAATGAGGGTTTTAACTCTTATTGCTAGCATGTAGATACTTTAATGTTCCCTTTGGTTAATGTAATTTTAATTCTATAGCAATATAATGCTGATTTAGGCCTGCAACCACCTATATTAATATTGTTGTTATTATAAACTATGTGTGTTGCCTTCGGTAATAATAACAATATTAATACATACATAAGTATTCGTCTCTGAATATTCTTTGCTGCTGATTCGATATTTACGTCCCGAGGCTGTCCACAATTTGGCGTTAAACAATTAAGGACGCCGACAGATTTCAACATGGCGGATTCGGAAGAGGTTCGAAAGGGTTTAGATGTACTGAAGAAAGTAAGATCTTTGTTTGAAATCAGAAACACGTCCACATATATACTTGTTGTATTAAATATATAGATTTATGCTATGCAGGTAGGTGAGAGATTGTTTTTCGGTACACTCGCCAGTGTACAGTTTGAATCTGTTATTTTCAGTGTAAATATTTTTGGGTAGTCTAAATGAGGATTTTAACTCTTATTTCTAGCGCGTAGATATGTTAATGTGACCTTTGATTTAAGCAATATATA
>NC_068987.1:51272058-51273979 GCF_001194135.2 Octopus bimaculoides | reverse complement strand
TCCCTATTCCCCGACCTGAGTTTGAAACCGTTTCTAGTTGTTGACGACAATGGTATTTCCTTTGTCCTGTCAACAAGCACAGCTATTTATAGCGTAGGAGTGTGATCGCTGACCCTTTCCGGTCATCGAAAGTTTAGAAAAACAAGTTAGGAACTGTACTAAACTGACCCAGCTTTGGAGGGGGTAACATAGCACTTTTGGGTACGGTATCTGTTATAAATACGGGAGCATAGATTTGGGAATCGCAGTTGGTGTAAACGGAGTTGATGTAAACACAGCAGCCAGATGGACAGGGCAGTCGATGTACAAGCGATCAGGCAGTGAATAACGAATGTGTGACAGCCAGCAGTGAGTGAAGAGAAGCAAGATGAACAGAGAGGCTGACAGAAAGAGGCTAAGACAGAGAGGCTATTGACACAAGGTATCAGTGACCGAAATGGATAGAGTCAATGAGAGAGAAGGAACTGTTGTGGCAGGCAAAAGTGAGTGGCAGATTGTAGTAGACTGCCTTGGTCAGTTCTGGTCGATTGTAGTGGGAGATTTGAATTGGTTACGGTAAAGGTTTGTGTATATATTTTTAAAGAAAAATGTACTTTATTGTTACATGTTTTAAAAGAAAAAGAACTTCGTTAACTCTTGTTAATTGTGATGTTAACTGGTTGAAAAGAAAAGAAAAGAAAAGAGAGAACTTTGTTGTTACATGTTTTTGTGAAGGAAAGCAAAAGAAGCAAAAAGAACTTTTAATTGACTTTTGAGACGCGAACTTTGATTGTAAACTGTTGATTATGTAATGATTGAAAACCTTTGTTAAAAGCATGGAAACTATTGTTACATGTACTATTACAGAAGCAAGTACAATGAATTATTGTTATGCAATGTTGTTTTGTTTTGATGATGAAAAAAAAAGTTAGTTTCACTACGCAACGTATGGTCCGTGTTATTTCTTCCTCCTTTCTGTTGTCATCGTTACGTGCTACGGCTGGGCTTGGTCATGGTGAACATCCTGACTCACTGAGCGTCGACGGTCGCGCACGCGAGTTTTCTCTTCGTTGAGGTACTCCGCGTGGTTCGTTCGTAACAATACACACACACACAGGGTGCGATGGTTAAATTGTCACCATTTTACATTTTTAATTTCGCGCATGCACAATGATTGTTTTTGATTTTGTCGACAACACACTATAGTAGGGTCAGTTTGGCACCGTTTGTGAGAACAACAGCACCATGAAGCAATTCACTCTGCTAGAAACCTGGAAATGACATGCTGTACTGCTTGGCATTCGCGCCGGAAACTCCAATACGAAAATTTCCGAGTGTTTGAGTATGAATGTGAGTACAGTGCAATATGAGGACATGTACCGAAAGTGATAAAAATCAAACATCCAGTCAACATCATGGTGTTTGGAGTGATCACTAGTGATGGCGACGTAATGCCTCTATTCATCCTTCCACACTGCCTCTGACTCAATATTGCGGCCTACATCAAATGCCTGGAGGAAGTATTTCTCTCCTGGGTCAAGACTCTATGTCTCCCAATAGGATTCTGCATCATGCCATGCAACAGATCAATCCAGTACTGGCTGTCAGACAATTCTGCGACCACATCACCCCTAACAACTGGCCACCTAAATTCCCAGTTACCTACCGCATTGAATATCATGTACGGGAAGCAGATGAGCGGGAGGCCAACAAAACTTCTTGTAACATCAACGATGAAGTGAACCCAAGGACTATGGCAACATCCACGAACCTAAACAAGGAGAGCTTCCAGAGGAGTTGCAAGAGTATTTCCAGATATCTTTATGTAATTTTGGTAAATATATTTGCTAAAATGTGGTGTCAGTATTATTCTGACTTTTGCGTATTTAGACGATAATATATTCACCTCACGCTGTATGTATGTATATATATATATATATAT
>NC_068987.1:51270488-51271496 GCF_001194135.2 Octopus bimaculoides | reverse complement strand
TATATATATATATATATATATATATATATATGAGTGTAAGTCAAAAATCATCCGCACTTTCGCCATAACATCTTTATTAGTGTTACACTGCCTTCTGCGCATGCGTGCTTATAGCTGGTATTATTATGCTCGTGTGATTGATTTTTGAGCCTGATTGCGTCATTTTTTATTCTGGCTTCACAAGTTAAGCAGGGCCGCTCCAATAGCAATGTACACTAAAGAAGAACAAAGAGTAGTAATCCGATCAACAAGTGCATGTTCCCTCCTTCTTCATCGAGGGAATATGCAACCTTGTAGACTATACATATATATATATATATATATAGGTTATGAAAATTATTGGAGTAAGTGCTGTATACCGACTAGTTTTGCCCTTGTCGTTGTATCAACATGTGTGGGGAATATAACATAGGTCGTGTATTATCGTGTGTATGTATAAAGAAAGAAAAGGATAAAGAGACCAATGGCAAAGTTAGAATTATATTTTATGGATAAAGTCTTACAGCTGTTTTAGAGAAAATCCAATGTATCCCTTCATCGGAGACGGTAATAGTAGAAGAATGGATTATTACGTCTATAAGAGGAGATTTGTAGTACGATATGATATATATCCACCTTTGCTACTACTATTATCCCCGGAAAATACCCACAAGGATTCTTTACATGGATGTTTACTGCTGGAATGGAGCTACACTCCAAGTACTGTTTTTTCTTTGTTCTTTTTTCTGCGCCTCGCTCTCACTTCTTACTACAAATCTCCTCTTATAGACGTAATAATCCATTCCTCTACTATTACCGTCTCCGATGAAGGGATCCATTCGATTTTCCCTAAAACAGCTGTAGGACTTTATCCATAAAATATAATTCTAATTTTGCCATTGGTCTCTTTATCCTTGTCTTTCTTTATACATACATACATATATATATATATACACACACACACACACATACACACACACACACACACACACACACACACACATACATATATATATATATATATATATA
>NC_068987.1:51248254-51270109 GCF_001194135.2 Octopus bimaculoides | reverse complement strand
TGTGTGTGTGTGTGTGTGTGTGTGTGTGTGTGTGTGTGTGTGTGTGTGTGTGTGTGTGTGTGTGTGTGTGTGTAAGTCTAATCTACACACGATGTCTTTTGTATTTGTGCTGACATAACATCTATTATAAATGAGTTATGTTAATGAGATGTCCACAAGAGATATTATCTCAGAATGAATACTGCTGCAACTGGTCTATCGACAATGTGTATCCATTAAATATGACACTCAGATGACTATCTTAATCAAATACTGTTTCAGTTGCGTATACTGCATGACTATATATACCTTTAAAAAATTTAATTTATAGAAAGTCTGAAAGTCAAGTGCACGTCACTTATCTAAATTATCCTCATGTTTTCCTTTCTGTTTTGTTTTGGTAGTTAAGTGCCATGCTTACCAATCTTTTTGTCACCTTCCAATCTTTTTGGCAACTTCTGCCGAATAAAAGAGCTAAATGCGTATGTATATGTGTGTGTGTGTGTGTATGTGTGTGTGTGTGTGTGTGTGTGTGTACATGTGTGTGTGTGTGTACATGTGTGTGTGTGTGAGTATGTGCGTGTTTTGTACGTATGTGAATTTATCTATTTCTATATGTGTCGATGTTTATCTTCAAAGAAATAATTCCAAAGCTGTGCACCAAATTTATCACACATTAACGTGTGAACAGCAAAATCCAAGTACTTAGTCAACTCGGTTGAAAATGGGAAACAGAAGTACTAATATTGTATACTAGAACTCTATATGTATTAAACTTCCCTGTTCAAATGTCATATAATTGCAAAGGTAGTAAAAGGTTTCAAATACCGGACAAGATCAAAGATAATTTATTCTTTAATTGTTTCGCTGTTAATTACATTTTATAGTTTTAGCTATTATGCTTTTATTCTTATATTTTTTTAATCATTGAACTGCGACCAATCTGGAACACTTCTTACAAATATGTAGCCGAAAAATTGTCATATTTGAGAAATAGAGGAAAGAACACTACAAAATTTGTACAGATTCTTTTCCCTAAAAACCTCAGGATTAGCTTTAGTTTCGAGATATTTGCCACTGCGTATTTCGCAAAAGAATCATTTCTTGTTTGTACAATGGTCTTATAGTGGCTGCTAAACTGGGTAACATCGACTAAGATGTGTAATGAGGTAATTTTCTCCCGACAGTATAGGCCTTTCTCCTTTACTGGGCTACTAAAACATATTTATGTGGCCCACTTGGGAGTAATGGGACATTAAAGTTGTGTTATGCGTGAGATATGGAGAAATAAGTAGAAGAAAATTCTTTAGAAATAAAATGAGGAATCCGCCTACGTTATATGCAATGCAACAGAACTATATCATATTATAGGTAAGCTAAATTTTGAAAGTCAAATAACAGATCTTATGGACTCGTCGTTTTAAAGTTAAGCATATACTTTATAAACTTCATTGATTCAAACAAGACAGAACCAAAAGAAACCGATAAATCATTGAGAGTTACAGATTAGAAATACTATTACGAATCTATAAAGAGATTATATTACAGTTTGTAAAATAGAGAAAAATGTTCAATCACTGATATCGTTTATCGCCTGTATGAATATATTTACCAGCAATTAAGTAATTTCTTTAAGACAACGATTCACTACGATATCACAAATACATTATTCTGTTATGTGGGACGCACTGTACTAAATTTATTTATCATAATATCTTATTTTCCCGTGCAGTTAAACTTATTCAGCTCTTGTTCAATTACTTCGTGTCTTCCTTATTTGATATTCTATGCGAATCGTTTCGGAGCAACTCACGCCAGTTTCGGTAAGTCGATTCCGAGCTATTACAAGAAGAGTTTAATTTGGCAGTAAGGAACATGTTTATAAATCCTAAGTATTTTGCTTTAGTCCATTACTCTCTGACTAGGTAAGCTTATTTGATGTTATCTGGACTTAGCAGTATGGAAATTCACGTATTCGTATTGCCGAATTGCTTTCATGTTGTTTCATATGTAATCATATATAATCAGTAGAACTAGATTGACACACAATCATTGTTGTGAGGACATTAAGGTATCACTTATAATGTTATAGATAGACAGGGGCTACCAACACAAAGAAAGAAGAAGAAGAAGAAGAAGAAGAAGAAGAAGAAGAAGAAGAAGAAGAAGAAGAAGAAGAAGAAGAAGAAGAAGAAGAAGAAGAAGAAGAAGAAGAAGAAGAAGCCCATAGCAAACAAGCTGCTGTTGACCAGAAGCAGAAAACATAGCAAACATGGTGGTATTAGCCAGAAGTACAACAATTAGTAGCTACGAATCTTCGGGATAAAGACAGACCACCGATGCTTCATCTTAGCATTGAATTTTGTAAATGATCAACCAGGTGTGTTTATTTTAATGGCTTATCAATGTATAAAATTAGTATCTGTGCCTTAGGTGTCAGGAAGATAAAGAAATGGAAACAAAATTGAAAGAACTAATAATAATAATAATAATAATGATAATAATAATAATAATAATAATAATAATAATAATAATTATTATTATTATTATTATTATTATTATTATTATTATTATTATTATTATTATTATTATTATAATATGCCCGGATGCAGTACCAGGCAGTGGCTCTAATGGCTTCTGATCTTAATTGATTGGAAGTGTTATCATGTACATTGTTTTGTCTTGGTATAAAAGATGGGCTACAACAAATATTCTGCTTAATACCACAGATTTGCTTCTCAGTTGTTTGACCATAACCAGTTGAGCATGTCCCTTGGTGGCTGACGATATGTGCATCTCTGATCATGAGCAGAAGTAGTGGGGGACCATCATAGCCATGTGTTGAGAGAAATTCTTTGGGGTTTGAATAATTCACCTTTGGAAACATGGGTGTTTTGCTCAACATCCTTAAACAAACCTTATTCAGGGACCTTTTGAGCAGGATGGGCTACTTGACCTGAAGAACATTCTAACTGGGCGAGGTCATGCGCTGTTTATCTTGATATGAGATCACCGTGTCGCGCACATATCGCTGTGATGCATGTGCCTGGTGCACCCTTATCAGACGGTTAGTCATGATAGGTATAATGGGCTTCGTATATTTCACCCCGTGTCACTTTGATGGCATGCACTCCTCTTTCACTCAATAACAATAATAATAATAATATAAAAAGGGATGTCAGAAACATCCAGATAAGATCCGAGATGAACCATGTCTCATAGAAATCCAAAATATTGTGCTGACTAGTTCTGCCCACATCCTTAGAAAACGCTATTCATTTAAATGTCTGCAGTGTATTACATGAGGATATTTTGCTACTGCCTGGGCCACTTTCCCTCCCCAAGCTTTCAGTCAAACTATAACATCGCTTTCCCTTCACTCGCTGCAGCACGCTTGGAGTTTTTCGGCAAGTGATTGTAACTGGCATGTAGATTAAAAGTAAATAATAATAATATTAATAATAATATTAATAATAATAATAATAATAATAATAATAATAATAATAATAATAATAATAATAATAATAATGGTTTCAAAGATTTCTGGAATTTTTCTATGGTAATACCAGGCCCGGAAGTCCTTAAAAAAAGACCGGCGATTTCATTCTCGTCGAAACCTACAGTTTCCCCTAGAATGCATCACTCTTACCAGCCACTAGATTTCTATTTTATTTTACCGTAGCACATCTAACGATGATAGTGTCCGAATGGTAGACGACATTCCAGATGCAAGGCGACTAATGTTGGTCTGTTCTTGACGTAAGGTTGTAATTAAAACAAAACTTGAAAAACCCAAACGGAGAGGAAACAGAATAACACGAAAAACTCCTACATAGATGAAATCTGAAAATTTTAATAGAGTGTATAGTAGACAGGCGTATGTGAAGGTGCATGACTCAGTGGTTAGAGCATCGGGCTCAGAATCATGGGGTACTGAGTTCGATTCCCAGACCGCGATGTGTGTTGTGTCTCTGCAATACACTTAATTCCACGTTGCTCCAGTTCATTCAGCTGTAGAAGTGTGTTAAAACGTCACTGTTGCCAATTTTCATCCGCCTTTGTCATTCGCTTGGATTACATTTTGGCGTGAGAGTGGAGGCTTGTATGCATGGGTGACTACTGGTCTTCTATAAACAACGTTGCCCGGGTTTGGTGCCTCGGATGGGAACTTTCTTGGTGCAATCCCATTGTCATTCTTGACCGAAGGAATGCTACATTATCTTGATCGAAAACAGAAGGTGGGGGTCAAAGCCAAACTGGGGACACTGGAAGAAATCCTTCCCATTAGAAACCACAAAAGTCATACAATAACGCAGGATACATGTTGTAACTACCAAATATGCAAAGATGAGGATGACTGTCCAAGCGCTGGTCAAAAACAAGCTATCCACAATGATAACAGAAAACGGTTGGTATAGAAATACGCCGGAAGTATACGGTGCGATATGCAAATATACACAGAGAAGCATATCAAAGATAATCAACCAGCTATTGTGGTAGAGCACCATCAGGAAAACACTGAATCCTAATCAAAACATAAATCGATTATTACAATTATTACAGAATTACTCAAGGTAAGGGAAAACTTGCTAAAATATAAATGTGAAAATAGTAGTGATCCAGAAGTAGGGACCTATAATTGAAGGCATTTTGAAAATGACATAAAAACAAATGCAGACAATTATATAACTAAGCTACCAGGAATAACAAATACACAAAACATACAAAACAAAGCACTTCTTTTACCACAAACATATTGCATGAAGTACTTTGAATACAATAAAACAAGGAAAACAAAAAAAAAGAAACTTCGAAGGCGCAGAGTACGTCTATACAAGTTGGTATAGTGAAAGAATATAACGAAAACAATAACAAGAGTATTCAAAGAGCGCAACTTCCGCCAATGTGTCTTTATTTTGGCTACGGCCACAGCACAGAGGGGACACTACAAAGACGGACACAACACCACAGTGAGGACAAAAAACATAAAACGAATGAAAATGAGATGTTATATAAAGATGAAAAATGAAATGGCTGCATGGGCCCACTCCCATGCAGTATCATTTACAATCCATCTATTATCTTTTTCTTAATCTCATTTTTTCCTTATTTTTAATGATACAATTTTACTTTTTTTCCTTCTTTCTTCAATAAAATAATTTTACTTACTTTTTCTTTTTTAATATCTCATGAAAGGTTGTAAATCCTTTAGGTCCACCACTGGTGGCAATTCATCGAACTCCTCCTCCCATTACTGACTTACCGTCTGGATGAAAATTTTGTGATTTATTGTGACATTGCTTTTTGAACGCTATTGTTATACTCCCTTGCGGCAATTGTTAAATTTATTATTTTCTGTTAAAGACTCTTAATTGCTTTCTGAAACCATTTGTTTTTTATTCCCCCGTTGGGGGAAATAATTACTTTAAAAAATCATTTTGCAGCAACGCAGACAGTAGTACGCCGGAAACGAGCCCAACAGAAAGCTCAACAACGACACCAATGACGCCATAAGATGTTCCAAGTCTCCCAAGTGAGACCCCCCAAAAATGGCATTGTATCAACAAGGAATATAGCAGTGAAAAGTTTACAAAAAGAAGAGAAAAAAGTTTTACAACAGCAGCCAGGAGTCGAACGCGGCAACTCAATACAGAAAAAGAAGAATTTTAAAAAGTACACAAATATGTTACAAAAAGAAAGAACCACGGTCAAAGTAGAAACTATCATCGTTCCAATGTGTTTTCCTTTTGGTACCAACTCCCGTTTTCCGTCGTTATTCTCTCCTGATGTTCCTGGTATTGGTGTCTCATCCTTCTCTGTATCTCTCTTACTCTTTGTTCTTGCTATCTCTCTTCTCACTTCCTTTCCTTTCAGCGCACGTCATTCCTCCTCCGTAATTTTCCTTTTTTGGTATCTCTGGTCTTTCGCATTGATTCTCCTCTATATTTTCTTCTCCATTTTTGTGTGGACTTTTGGATGATGAATTAAAGTTTCCTTCTCTTTTCTTTTTCTTTTTCCAACTGTATACTTTTCTCCTACATTTTCTATCTTTTCGCTCACTTGCATTTGTACCTCCGCTCTTTGTTCCTATTCCTCTTCCTGCTTCTCTTGTTCTACTTCCTTTTCTTGCTACTGGGGACACCTTGCTTTTATGTGTCACCTTACTCCACAAAGAAAACATACCGGTGGTCTTCCTTCCACCACTATCCTCAACCTTGAGTCATCCAGCAGTATCAGTTCCTCCGAAATCTTGTGGAGATCTGACAAACTTATATTTACTAATTCCTCCCCTCCTCCAGTTCACTTCCGTAGTTCTTGATATTTTCATTATCTCCGTGTCTTCTTCTGTATTGAAGAGAATGGCTGCCACCAGCCACGCCTCATCAATTTCTGGGGGAACTCTACCTATTCTTACTCTGGCCGCACGTTTGTCACAGTAAGTCGATACAGCACCCACACTACTGATCTCAAAGGCACAGTAGAGCGTTTCCTCTCTTCTTCCTCATTCCTGAAGTGTACCTCTACTGTGCCATACTTCCTCACTCTCGTGTAGAACGTCGTTACATTCTTAATTTCTGTGAGGTATTCCTCGACAACCTCCACCGCTGCTATCTCCACCTTTTTTGTTGCAATTTTCAATGTTCTGTACACAATAGCTACCTTCTCCGTTTTATCTGATACTTCTTTGAGGAGGCGTCAACCTCAGCCTATCTCCTTCCATTCTTAATCAATTATTGTACTTTTTGAAGTTTTACTCCTGTAATTTAATTTCTGTAACTTGCAGTCCCACCGCTGACTGGCTTTTGCCAGTCACCTCAGCATAATTGCCTGCTTGCACTGGTGTACTTTCCATAAATGGGGAAGAAAATTTAAAAAACGGCAACAACAACTTCAACAGGTAACAACAATCCAACAATTCAATAAACAACAGTTAAACAACAGCAGTACTCACATGTAGCGCATACACTTCCAGCTCACAAATCACAAATCAAATAACACACTAACGACAAGACCAACGTCCTTATTTCTTTAATTTGGCACAAGGCCTCATAGAGAATGGACAACACAACAGATAGACAAAACAATACATTGGGGTACATAAAAACATATAATGAATGAATTATGAATATAAATGAAAATGAAGATGGAATGACTTACTTGTCTCCCCATAAGCAAGCAGTTTCATTTTACTGTTTTTAAATAAAGTGTGTGCTTATCAGTCTTGTATCTTGTTAGTTTTCCTTTTGTTTGGGGTGGTTGAGTATATACATATAGGCGAATGTACGTATTGGTGAGCTTACGTGAGCACTATAGACTTTTCTACCCCCTTACCTTTATTCCCTCCCCTTACTTAGCGGTCTATTAGCTCTTTTGTCTTAATAACGGTCAACCACACAGTAATTTCCCTTTGTTTAACGGTAATTTTTCACAGGACTTTTCAATGGCCGGATAACTGAAGAGATGTTGGCGTGGGTTCCCACCCCGGCATCCGAAACTCGGAGTTTTATCATGGCTACTGAATAAGCGTCGCATATTTTTACTGATATATATATATATATATATACACGCAAACACACACACACACACATCATACCAGACGAACACCAAGTATGTCCAGCATAGTACATAGAGCTGTTCTCTCTTAAATATCTATGTAAGAGGCGGGCTTTTCCAATTGCATCTCGGTACACGTGTATTTTCAGAATAATTCAGCCCTGAATATATCCCGGTTAAGTTTAAAATTAAAAAATAGGATAAATTCTTTATAAGAATTTATCAAGTCGTCAGCATGAAAAAAACCTCACGTTGTCTACTTTATAAATTCTTATGAAAATGTTATCCAATTTTAAAATTTTAAATTTAACTGGAATATATTCAGTGCTGAATTTTATTCTGAATAAACACGTGTACCGAGATGCAGTTTAAAAAGCTCGCCTCTTACATAGATATATAGGTGTGAACAATTCTATGTAGTATGCTGGATACATTTGGTGTTCATCGTGTATGTTGATTTTTTGTTCATTTTTATGTGTTTTGATTATGCCTGCAATGACGATTAGAAAGTGCATTTTGTGCACTAACTATGAAATCATATGATTTGGGGCTGAATCTGTGTTAGGAGCTCGCTTCAAGTGTTGCATTCCCTCGCGTTCGCTACACTATATTTATTGTGGTAGTTTTGATTTTAAGGGTCCCTTATAGCGTGAGGCATTTCCGCGTAGTGATACCCTTAATATATATATATATATATATATATATATATATATATATATATATATTGAGTGAGAGGTGAAGGGAGAGGAGATGAAATGTTGATACAGTGATGGATAAGTAGTGAAAGTAATAGCCATGACTGAGAGGGAGTGCCAGGAGGTAGTGACAGTGAAAAACTCGAATCGAAGTGGCAAAAAGACCGTCGTGTAAATGACAAAGGAACGGGTGATAGATGAATAACGAAGGAAAGATTGAAAAAGCCGATAAAAGGCTACGAAGTGTGAGTATATGCGTGTGTAAAAGAGAGCTATGTTGTATGCGCGTGCGTGTGTGTGTGTGTGTGTGTGTGTGTGTGTGTGTGTGTGTGTGTGTTACAATGGAGTTAATGTTAACGCTGAAACACAAACACAAACTCACACGACTGAAAACAATACCTCCGCCTTCACCAAGGCAGAGGTAATAATAATTTCAGATTTTGTTATAAGGCCAGCAATTCTGTGGGTATGGATTATTCAGTTCCACCGACTCCAGTACTTGACTGGTATTGTATCATACACACTCTGAAAAGAATGAAAAGTAAAGGTGACATCAACGAAATTTGAACTGAGAATGTCAAGAACCGGAACAAATCTGCAAAATTGTTTTTCTTTGCTAGCTCGCAGCCTTTATAATTATTTCTGATTGAGAAAAAAGGCCAGCGATATTTTAGGGAATCATTAACTCAATGACCTTAACGCAAATATTTTGACTGTTACGACCGGAGAGTTGAAGGTTAAAGTTGATTTTAACTCAGAAGGCGAAAGATAAGAAGAAATCCTGTTGAGCAATTTTTAGATATTGACAAGTCGCCAAGAAACGAAAAGAACCCTAACCCTAACCTTAACTGCGATAGATAGAAAGAAAGAAAGAAAGAAAGAAAGAAAGAAAGAAAGAAAGAAAGAGAGAGAGAAAGAAAATATAAATGCTGAGAAATATGTCAATTGTCATGAAGGCGCATGCATTACATATGAACTGTAACGTGTGAAATATTACAGTAGATTGTAAGTAATTATTTTACAGCATTGTTTTCAAATGATCACACTGTAGGATAGATTATCACAATCTGGAAACGGCAATAAATCATATTCTTCGTTTTTAGTTTATATTATCATGAATACAACGAACGGAAGTAGGAAAAGCTAATGGATATTATCGTTAATATGATAGCTGTAATATACACGTATCCACAAATCTAGTCACGATGGATCCCAATGCTTAATATCTAACATATTTCCACTGGACATGCAGAAATTAGTTTCAGGAAATCGTACGTAATATTAGTTCTGTCTACAATATGTTTCAGAATAAAGTATAAAAAAAATAAACAATATAATAGAGAGATTTCGTTAACAAACAATTTGTAATTACTTTATCCCATTTCTGTCTTGTGTATTGCTACTGTATTTTAGCCACAGAATATCTCTGAAATAGATTCAATATTCAAGGGATATCATTATTTAACGTGTCTCTTCTTTCTGAGATAGGAGGGTGATATTTAAAGGAGATTAGCTGCCTTTTTAGAATGTGAAGGCGAGTCTATCTTAAATCACACCCTCCCATGTTGAAAATGAGTAAGGGCACGTGCAGAAGCTCTTTCTTTTGGTCATGATTTTCAGGACCGAAGAGACGTGTTCAGTGTTAATGATGGTCTAGCATGTATCAGAGTGTTGCTAGATGCTAACGGTGACCCAACCGAATACACATGTGCAGTAACATCGATCGCTTCATGCAACAATATTTTTCCCAGTAACTTTGAATAATGCACTTTATACGGTTTAAAAATATGTTAGAGTGTGTCTCTATTAAGATATTTGGGGCATACCGTTTACAAGGAATTGCAGAGAACGTCCTTAGCGTAAGAGGGCTCTGACATGTTAGGATATGCTAGAGTGTGTTCTATCCGAAAGAATGTAATAGAAAATATATATTTTCCCATCAGAAATGTACGTCAAGAGTGTTGCAGAATCTATCAAGTATCATTTCCAACATGATAACGCAAGGGAAGTAAACTGTTCTTCCCTCAAGGAAGCAGCCTTTCACACATTACCAACTACTGAATTACCGTCTACACTTCTGAAGTCTCTAAGATGGTTGAATCTATCGCTCATAATAACTTTCTCAAACATATTGTATCTCTTCAACTCTTTCGTTAAAACCAGTGTCTTCCGTAGATTCAGATGTAATCGTTAGGTTTCCCTGTCTCATTCATTAAGTATCCTTCTCATTGAAAACTACTGAGAAGGTAAGAAAGTTATAGCTGTCATCAATTATGTCTTTAAGAGTATTTCATACAAGAACCTTCAAGGTAAGCTGCCCGCCGTTACATTTCATCATTCTCTCAATTCTTCGGCTGGAAGATTATTTTGAGACTCCTCCATCCCTGTGTGGATTAACTAGCCTTACTTGGCCCAACGCTCCTGTATACCTCCTGGTTTGATTACATCTCCAACGCTCTTGTATCCCTCCAGGTTTGAGTACATCCTCAAATCTTTCCCGCCTGTATATTAATGACTTGTCCTCTGTCTCATCTAGCGCCACTAATTCTTCGGCAGATGATACAAATCTTCACTTTACCTTAACGTAAAACATATAAGGATTACATCCATGCATCTTCGACACAAGTCCAAATCTACACTGATTCTATAAATAATTTCCTTCAACACAAGAAATACACAGTTTGTTGAAATCAAATAAGCATTACAGTATTTTACGCATTCTATTAAATGTTGCTGCAAAGCCGTTTCAAACACGAACCTCAAAATTTGATTTTACTTACTTGGAGTGTGCATATATACACAACCGTGGGCAAATGTTTGGAACTTATTAGAAAAAAATTTAAATTGTTATGCTCAAGTACAATTCGATTCAAATATATACGGCGTGGAGATATACTTACATAATAACTGATCCAATGATTCATTATCTGGAAGAATAGGCAAAATCAAAAATATAGTTATAGACCAAATTGCTTCCATTTAATAAATGTAATTTTCGGACCTATATTCCAAACTTTTGGCCAAGACTGTAATATAAGTAAATTCACATTCAGGAAACAACTTTTCTTCAGGTCCATAAAGAACTTCTGATCAAGATATATTACAAAAGGTATATACTAATGATAAATAGAATATATTTCATATGATGTTTGCTTAGCTGATAATTACAGTTTGATTAATTGTCTCTTAGTTACACGGAATACGATATACCATTACGACATATAAATTACTGTTTACTTGTTCTTAATAATATTGCTATTCAAATTACATTTCGAAATATGATATCAAAAATCCTTTGACATCGGGGCAAAAGAGGTTAATTAGTACTTGAATAATTGTCATCGGTTGTTTTGATGAAATATCAAATTATCTGTTTGTTTTTAATACTCGCCACGAAATTTGAAGTCTATATCAATTATTTCACTTCTAACAAGCTTTAGTGTCTACTTAAGCTAAGATACTCCGTTACTTGACTTCTTATGAAACATAAACAAAGACATTACTTAGATACACACACATATATGTATGCGTGTGCGTGTGTGTATGCGTGTGTGTGTGTGTTTGTGTGTGTGAGTGCATGCGTGTGTGATTATTTAGTTTTCTTTGTAGAATGTTCGCCAATGGAATAAGAGATGGTTACAAACTATATTTCATTGTAATTTGAACATGAACAGGGTTGTGCATGTTTGCATGTATGTATGTATATGCGCAAGTAGTCAGCGTCAGTGCATGTGCAGATCTGTATCATCAGCTTTGTGTATGTGTACTCATATAAACAGTTCCAAGTACTTATATACTTATGTACTTATATATTAAACTTTTAGAAAGGTTCACACATTTTGCCAGTTCCATTGATGATCTGAACCCGTAACCACTGATGGCTTGTGTCTATATATATACATAGATATATCTATGCATGTACACGTGTATTGAAGTTAAAATATGTAAATAACGAAGCAGATTAATAAGATGTTGAACAAATAGATAGGAAAGGGATAGATAATTAGAAAAGTAGAGACTTCGTTTCTTTCTAATTAGCTAATTACCATATATGTAATTATGCATGTATGTATTTATTCTATGAGTACGTGTGAATGAACTTATATATTATATGTGTATTATATATTATATTACTTACTAGGTAAGTATAAAATATAACAATCAATAAATAATATATATGTTGACTGAATAAATAGAAATTTCGTATTGAGTATACTGGGGAACATTTTCGAAAATGTTTTTAGTTAGTTTGCTGCTTACAACCAGACATACTTAACTAGATGGTGCTAGGTGCATAAAAACACTAAGAATTTTTATATCACGCCAAGATGTTTGTTAAATAGGTATTTTTTTTTTTTACCAAAAACAACACTGTTTACTTTTTAAACCATACATTACACAAAGTATTTAATTTCACATCTTATGAATTATTTTTGTCAGTGATGTTTCTCTTTCTCTTTGCTGCTTTGCACGAATAACTTACATCGTGAGAGTCTCTTTGTTGACACCAACAGTGGTCAGCCAACATGCTTATGTTCCACATGCTTTAATACCTTATCTCCATGTTCTTGATGTTTTATTGGAATCATTCTCTTTGCTCATCACTCATTGCTCTATGATTTCCAAGGAAGTAGTGCAGATGACTGTGCAGGGAATTCACTCTTGTTCTCACATTGCCTCCACTTGTCCGAAAGCTGGTTAACAGAGTGTTCACAAGTTCTTTATAATATCACGATATTTTGTTTCCTAAGTAATCAGACACAACCACACCAAAAGCATACCACGCTTCGTTTTCAGCGGCAGATATAGAATCGAAAGACTTCTCGTCCTGCATTAGCCACCTAGCCTGTGGCCCGTCAAATGTATCAAACTCAATATTCTCATACGACAAGGCTAAAAACCTTCTGCTTAAGTTTTCTAAACATTCCATCTCTCAGTGTTTCAAAACATGTTTTTTCGGACTAAATGGGGTGCCGAGGCTTTGCCATGATTATCCCGTTTCAAGCCAAAGTAAGGTAAGCTTTCTTTACAGAATCTGTGATTGTTTCGTTGCTTAGTTAAAGCGTAACATCCACAGATATAGCTGAATACATCAGGGCGGCTTTTGCATTTTCTTGTCTCACAGCTGGTCATATTTCTGAAACATATATTCAAGCCAGTTGTCATATGGGAAAATTATTCTCAGAATTATAAACAATTATCAAATCAGCAAATGCTGATTTGTGGTGCCAAAGTTCCATGAAGAGCACATATTACATGAAGTTCTTTCTACAGTTCTTTGACCATGCTTGACAAAAGTGACCATCACTTATGTGTGATCTCACAGTTACATTAAGACTGCATTTAAAAGGCCATTTTTCATAACATATTGTTAACTTTGCAACAAAACATGCCTCACCTGGTTTGCAAGGACAGTCACAATAAATCAAGCATAGCAAATTCCATAAATATGAAACATGCATGAAATCAACGACCGCAGAAATTTGATTTTTATTAAGATTAAATTGTATAAAGAAAATGTCTGTCATCTTCATGACTTTTACAACTGGTTAGATTGAAAATGGTATGAGTTGCTCAAGTTTGATGTCTTTTTTATTTACTGAAGATAGAATGGACTAAGCGGAGCAAAATCACACGCGAAGACGGAAAATGTCGCTGAAGAGGTCACAGATGTGAGACGGAAGACTTTCGGACAATGGACATGAGATGTAATAAGACCAGCAATAAATAAGTGAACAGCGAATATATAGTGCGTGAATTTATATGGAAAAAAATGACCATCCCGAAATACAACAATATCTATTTCGACACACGGTTTCACATCAGGAACCTTGCAACACATATTCATAAACGTAACTTAAATCATGTCTTTTGTTTTCCTTTTTCTAGTTGCCTTTTTTTTTAATGGTATTTAAAAGCTATGTTTTTAAATTTGTTCTTTAGGATCTATACATGGGTCTGCATTTGATGAAGCCAAATGGTAGTGATTTACTAAAGACAATTTAACCGTCCACATTCTGTTAAGTCAAAAATGCGATGTTTACTGCAATGAGGACTCCATTAACGTTATAGCAAAAGAAATCTTTGAGATGTCCTTATTTTAACATGTAAACTGCTGCCCTATGTCAATTATATGTAAAAGATTCGTATAGTGTGTATATAGCTTAAAATGTCGATCAGTAGTCTTGTCAACATCTTTTGAAAAGGCTGCAGCCAATGTCCTTGCCTTTCTCAATTTAAGAAAAACCCAGTGTATATTTATCAATAACAATAAAAGAAAAGGTGTTTTACCATTTTCTTCTAACGGCGGTAGAAACTCAATGAGGTCTGTGTTCTCAATTATTGTGGTCTTTATGTGACTGGCACTATAGGAACTTCCTGACACGCAAAGAAGACTGGAATGCCCGTAACTAGATTTCCAAGAGCTGACAATCAAGTAATTCAATGTCTACATATCCGGTTTTGCTTAGGGCGTATGTAGAGAGGATTTTTTTTGTGGTACTGCAACCTAGACAATGAAGAAGGTACGTCAAATTAGTCTCGACGATGCGACACTAGGCTTGTCATGAGAAATTAAGAAATTTTATGATATGACCAGCAAACGAAAGCCGAGTTACGCGGAAACGTTCCACCAATCTATAGTGTTGTTCAATGCGGAATAGTATTTGCTGACCACAATTATTGTGTTGTGCATGAGGCCATATTTGATAATATATTTCTGGGAGTTTCTCATATTAATAAGAATGAATAACTCTCAGCTACATTGATATTATTGGTATAGGCACACAAGACGAAATTTAGGAATTAAAGATGTACCGAAAGTCAATGAAGGACAGATTATTGGAGAGGTGTGGTGTAACACGTCTGGGTTGCGGTAGTTTGAAGGAAGAAGGAGAGGAGAAGGAGCAGGAGGATGAACAAAATCAGAAAGAGACGATGATGATGACGACGACGACGAAGAAGAAGAAAATGAAGAGGAAGAAGCAGCAACAGCAGCAGCAGCAGTAGTAGTAGTAGTAGTAGTAGTAGTAGTAGTAGTAGTAGTAGTAGCAGCAGCGGCAGCAGCAGCAGCAGCAGCAGTAGTAGTAGTAGTAGTAGTTGTAGTAGTAGTTTTGTTGTATTTAAGTCTATACATTTACTCAATTGATATTCTACTATCTATGTTACAGCCGTTGGGTCAAAATAACGCTTACAGTATGTTTCTCCAAGTTTGAGGTGACTATGCCAACAAAATTTAAAAGCGACGTTTTCATCGCGTAATCTAAGGTTTTGTTATTCTAGTGGGATTCAGGAGTTACAAAATAATTCAGTTGTACTAAAAGAAGCATATGAAAAATTATATGACTATGGATTGGCTGCTAAAATTCGCATGCATTTATCATATCTGTTGCCTTTTAAGACAACATCGGCCTTAGTGAGCAGCCTATGATCCAAACGATAAAGTAATTTTGTCTTTCTTATTTCCTGTATCGTATATCTAACATTACTTTATACGAAGTATTGGCAGATTAACACTCTGAAGAGAGCAGGCCTCGTTAAATTGACCGTATAGAGATGCTTCTCTTTGCTCGTTTTTATTGTTGTTGTAGTTGTCCTAACTGTTGCTGATGCTGGTGACGGTTGGGTTGGGAGGGTGTTATGTTAGTGGGGATGGTGATGGCGATGGCCTTGGTGATGCTGTTTTTCAACGTCATTACGGCCTTGATTAAACAAACCGAAATAATATAAATATGGTTATCCCGAATGTTTCAGTGCATTTTGGGACGATAGTATCAAAGTCGAGAAAAATTTAGCTACCATCTTTAGCATGTAGATCAATCAGTTAGAGCATTCCTCACTGTTTTGTGTTAGACGTTGTTTCCTGATCAGTAAAAATATTTCCCTTCTAAAATTGATGCAGGAAAATTTTATAAAATTTGGAACATTATCGCGTAAGCATGAGTAGCTGTTACTGTCAGTCGCACCATCGAATACCTACAAAAGCAAAATTATTGCTTTGATATTAAGAATGATTCAAGTTTGATTAAAACTGCGATATAACTTATGAAATGTTCAACCTAAACGCTAAAAGGATCGCTATTGACAGCAAAAATGATTGATTTTAGTTTTTGGATTTCGATGTGCACAGATTTGTTCAAATCATGCCTTTGTAAGAAAATTTATTGTTTTTTTTTCTTTAAGTTCTTACCATGAAAACTAAAAGCTACGTAGAAAAATGGTTTGGGATTCCAGTTATTGACAATGTACTAGTTATACATCTTCACAGAAAATTCACGTTCGAGGCAGCCATCATTATACTAATTAATTCATCCAATATGTAATACACATACCAATGATTACTATGAAATAAAGAACCAAAAGATACATCTTGAACCATCAAAATAAAATGCCCGATGAACACTGCTACAACAACAAGACCTATAGATATCCTCTTATCAAAATAGAGGTCGTTTTGGTGCACAAATATTTTTTGTGAAGCCTACATGTGTTGAAAATTTCCGTTCTATCATGGTTCTTATTTAAGATATGTATGGTATGCTTTAAGCAGTTTGGAAACCCACAAGCATATGGTTATGAAACAATTATATGAGAATCAACTTCACAAGTTATTATATTTACGAGGCGTGTTTTCTAATTGGTACAGAACGTGATTTCTGTCCAATTAAATATTTATTCACTAGAAATTTTTAGAGGTATCACATTAAAATTACATCAATGAGAATTCATTTTAAAGCATATCACAAATTAGCAAACTTAAGTGTTTACTTTGTTTTGACCTTTTGTTGCATAAATGTCATTGTTTCATGTCACTGTGACAATTTTGAACGTCACTAGAAAATATTAAGTCCAGATCATTACATTGCTGATGAACGATAAGAGTTAAATCTATGAATCACTTTGAAAGACCGAGTATCTCGCTGATATTCTACAGCATAATTTAACTGAGGATTTTCTGATGAGAGGTTCTCACCTAAGTAGACGAAGAAAACGTGTTAGGGAAAACAAGTTATTTAAATATAAGGTAGTTTTATAATACCTTTCTTCCTTTCTATCATACTCTTATGTAAAGGCACAATCTGGTAAATTTCAGGTGTTGAAAAACGTTACTTATAGTTTGAAAACGCATATGTAGCAGTTACTATAACACCTTTCTAAGACATATAACCGATATAACACTTCAGAAATTAAACATTTATATTCTTCAATTTTAGGGAAAGTGTTAACTGTCAATGAGAAACGAGAACATATATACACATAGATTTCTTTCGCTTTTGTGACAAAGTTTCTGGATACAAATCTAATATCGAATATTATCAAAGATCATTTTAGTTAATTATTGAAGAAATATAAACCAAATCTTGAAAGGGAACTTCTAAATATCAAATAAATCACAATAGGGAAATTTTGATTGGGGACATTAGAGATTAGATTATCTACATAATTGTATTCATCTCTAGAATAATTATGTTAGTTTTGCATAAGAGGGTAATATTAGTCTAATCAGCATTATACAGGGAAAATGTCTTCGTTCGTAAGAACCATTATTGAATTGAAACCAAATAAAGCATTGGGTATTCAATATTTTTCATCACGAGTTTGCTAACGTCGTATTTCATATAGGATGTATATTGAGGAACGTATGAGGAACTAGTTCATAAATATTATCATTCTTAGAATAATATTATGGGGAAATGCTTTCTTACTCCACATAAGGCACGGGAATTTCAATTCTTTCATATATCTATGTATGTGTAATTATGTGTGAGAGAGTGTGTAGTAGCATGTTATAGACACTTGGACAATCAGAGTATGATTATTTAATATATAGCTAGTAAAACATGTTTAATATTTATTAATTGTATATCGTTGTAACTCGAAATATCATATCTTTATGTCATGAAACCTAGAATTGACTCTTGGCTCTTCAGCTGTCATGTTTGTACCACGCGTAAATCACACTCAAGTCATGCTGTTTCGTGTCCTGATTATCAGCCAATCACCTTGAAACGATATCATGGTATATCATGAACTTAATCGAGTGTTCTATGAGCTTTTCCCGCGCCTTTCTTAGTATTAAGGCGAAAGCCCATCATGAAAAATTGCAGAGGTTGAAATAATTATCGGAGAATAATCTTTTGCCAAACAGCATCAAAGTTTCCCTTGCTAAATTTCATCCAGTAGTACAAATGTCTTCATGTGTAATGATGAACCAACGTTTTTCTGCATCTCGAGTCTTACTCATCACATCATCGCTCTCAATATTAGTTATACTAAAGCTCGTTTCTAATGGCCTACATCTCTACCTGAAATTATTAGAACTTTATATATGTTTAATGACCCTCACAATAAATATATTCCATTATGTTCGCGTCTGTTCATTACCGGATAACAAGCAGCAAAAACAGCAACTCATAATAACTAACCAATGAACCAGTGAAATTGGTGACAACGTAGTATCATCACCGAGGAACAGGGACACTGGATACCCATCAAACAGTACAAAGTCAAGTACTGACGTAAATCGTAAATATCGGCGATATATATATATATATATATATATATATATATATATTCTTATTTTTCTACGTAAAAACAGCAAAGATTATAACTTAACACACTTTGGAAGCATTGAGGATAAGTGACTTAACTTGGATTGATTAGACAAGAGTGATTGTACATAACAAGGGTTATTAACAATTAATATTTTGAAATTATTTACTTCGATAGAGTTTAAAAGTTTCCTACGTCGTTATGGTATAATATGTAATTAATTACTGGAATCGATTTACAGAGTCAATATGCATAAATTGGAAGAGATCGAATGCTCCATTGTGGGTAAAAACCTAGGAGAAAAACGGAGGAAAGTCAAATCACTACTGGTAAGCTGTTCTCTAACGTGATGCTCTATTTTTATTCTTTTCAGTGCATATTATTCAAAATGCCGTCATTAGATCTAGATCTAAAGCTTGGCGTAATAATATATGAATATATAAGGCTCAGTTCATTTATCATTCAACTGCGGTAGTAGTTGAATAATATTCTTAAGGCCGCAATTTACTCACACGCAGCATTCTTCTAAGCTTGTCGCTAATTCAGTTCTTAAACTGCAAACTGCTAACGTTTTCGAAGAGGGCTGGTCGGTAGCTACACTTTGGCATGCAAAAATTGAGATTTGGTCCAGCGGAAAAAAAAAAGTTAAGATGAAAATTTGTAGCAACGTTATAGGAGAATAAGTAACGTCACCAATCAAGTGTACACCTATTTTTTTTTTATTTTAAAAGCAAATTATATTTATCTTAGTTTCAATGATAGAGGTAAGCATGAAGAATTTCATAGTCTTGGCCCATGCTACAAACAATTGTATAAAAATGTTGCGAGTAAAATATCATGAAAAATATAAGGCAAAAAATAGGATTTAAAATTAACTTACTTTTTATATTTTTAAAAACAAATTATATTTTAATTAGCCTTAAATTTTATAGCTCAATTCTAGCAATGTCATAGTATCAATCTCATACAATGAATGTTTAAAGGAAAATGTTGAGTAATTGTTTCCCAAATTTGAAGTTGATCATATAGTTCTATATTTTCTTATGAATATAGTTCTATAAGGGGCTTTTAATATATGTCCCCACCATCATTGAGTTAAGGAAAAAATTTTCAGCGACTCCGCTAATTGACACATTTGACACATTATTAATTAGCATAATAGCATAGCATGGAAAAACCATGGATTTCATTGAAAAATGCGAGCAAAAGAAATAAGATTATAAAACTACTGGAAAAGTCGAGGACAAGTTATTACACTTGGAAATGTTCAGGACAAGTTATTATATCTGGTAAAGTGCATGACAAGAACATTTTTACTTAAAATATTGCACCTGAAGATAAAATTTGAATATCCCAAAAAAAATTTCATTTTAATTTCCAGAGCAACATTTTAATTATAAAAGGTACCATCATTTTGTCAAAATATTGACATACTAGAATACTTTTAAAATGAGAGCAAGAAGTAGCAATATAGCTAAAGTATTATGCAAACTAGAATATTATATATGGCAGGTAAAGTCATTATGTAAACAATAGGCATTGAGTCAAGATTAAAAATGTGAAGACATAACAATAACTAAGACAATAACTCAAGCAAATTTTAACGTGAATTTGTTGGTATCGATAGATCTTACTGTAATATATAACAAATGTTTGTATTATTCTATATATTGCATTAACTAATTACGTACTACTATTATTTTTTATAACCTATTTTCAAATTTCTAATTATTAATTAATCATTTTATAAGCACTACACCCATATCAAAGATGAAATGATTATGAGTGCTAGTCTTAGGCAAAGTCATTAATCGAAGAGAGCTTCACCTAATATTCGTTAAGAACAATAAAGGCAACGCCACTTTAGCAGGCGTTAAACAACCTGTCGTCATTTTCGAACGCGTATGACTGAATTGAATGGTCTAAGATTTTGCCAGTGCAAATGCAGACGCGAGGAACTATAAACACCACCTTGTCTCTTTCACACGTTGACAGTGTAGCATCTGCAGGGAGGAGGAGAGGGGGAAATGCTGTGTCTGTATTTACACAGGGTTATTTACAGAGAACACGCGTTACTGTTTATAATTACGACGTTCACTCTTATATATTTTCAATTCCTGATGCATATAAACTTGAGACAAGGGAGGAAAATATGGCAATAAATGTTTTAATTTTTATTACAGACAGAAATTCATCTGCGGAATATGATTGAGGGAATTATATATTTGATGGAGATATGAATCTGAGATATACTTTTGGTATTCAGAACGCGTTCATTAAAAATGTAATATGTGTGTGTGTCTGTGAGTGTGTATCATTATATAATTACATGCTTTGCATAAAATATTCATCGTATTCATTCAATTAATACTCTTTCAAAATATCAATTCATATTAGTTTCAATTAAGGTGGTGAGCTGGTAGAATCGTTAGCATGCCTGTCAAAATGCTTAGCGGCATTTTGTCTGTCTTTACTTTCTGAGTTGACATTACGCCGATGTTGACATTGCCTTTCACCATTTGGGATCTATGAAATAACTACCAGTTAAACACTAGGGTCGATGTAATCGACTACCCCCTCCATTGAAATGGCTGAAAGAGTACCAGGCGAGCTGGCAGAATCGTTAGCACACTGGGCAAATTGTTAAGTAACATTTTGTGCTTTCATATACTGAGTTCAAATCCACTGTAGTCGACTTCGCCTTTAATCCTATGTGAGTCGATAAAATAAGTGCAGTGGAGCATTAGGGTCGATGTAATTGATTAACGTCTATGAAGACATACTGGCAAGAAAGGATAAACATCCCTCTGGGATTCCTCCACTAATGCAGTATCGCGAAAGAAATGAATCAATACCGACAATACATCTCAAGTATACAAATTCTGTTATTAAAGTCACTTGACTTGTGGAGATGCGCGTAGTGATGTATTGAATATGTATATTATAAACTCCATCCTAAAATTATTGTTATTTTCATATATAAATATATATGTATAATATGTGGTGCATCAGCATGGCCGCAGCTCTAAGCTGAAACTTAAAAAAAAAAAAATATATATATATATATATATATATA
>NC_068987.1:51246899-51248226 GCF_001194135.2 Octopus bimaculoides | reverse complement strand
TATATAACGTTGACCACTAACGTGGACATTATATGATTTTTTACCCTATATTTTAATATATATATATATATATATATATACATATATAAATAAATAATAATAAAGGAGTTACGACGCAAAAACGTATAAATTCAAAAGAACATATTTATCTTCTTCAATATATATTTCAGTATAAAGAATTCATTAAGATGCTTAAATCAAAATTTCTTTACACATCATTCAGGAACAGATATAACATCAGAAAAATTACATATATATATATATATCTACTTATACATTTATATACATATACAGATATCTTTATGTTTCATGTAAACCGTTTATGGTGATTTCACCTTGTCATGCTGTAACTCTTTGCAAACAGTATGAATATCTATCCATGTAATTAAAACCGTTTACCTTCAGAAATGACATAAAATCAGGTATCATCAATGCAAAGCATCGAAAAACAACATGTAGACGTTGGTATTGTGGAAATTAATTTTAAATTATAAAATGACAATCTGACCAATTTTTCCAAAATTATAAAAATGTTGATTACACTACATCTACCCCATTATATCCAGAATTTATTAGAGCATACATGTGCGTCCGAGTCAATTAAAATATCTTACTGAAATGATAAGAACAGCTGCAGATATTGTAACAGGGAAAAATGCAAGCAAGAAGAATAATATTCATTTTAGCATTCTCTGAGTGAAATAAAGAGAACAGTAGATATTGTTTTGCAGTCCGATGATTTAAAGTAGATGTTGGTTTCAATGTGTCTCTGTTTTTTTTATTATTAACATTTCCAAAAAGAGTAGCTGTTTGAGACTGCATTCCATTGTAAATTGGTGTTTACATCCTAATGTGAACAACATTACGCATTGGCAACTTTCTGTCTTTACGGCCACCACAGCAGAATGTGGTGTCTGTGTATGCGCTCACTGACATAACGATGTTTTAAATGTCACGATTTGATAAACGTTTAGTCACAGAACGAAACAATCATCCAGGTAGCAATTCATATTGGTGAGTAATTACTTTTATTTTTGTACTTCCAAGTATACCATGTCAAGGTTAGCAAAGTAGGGGACACCCTCGTTCCCAACGTAATCCGAGAGGTTTGTCCGTAGGTGTTTTCGTTGAAGTTAAAACACTTATTCTGGAGGATGAATTTTTGCCCGTCAACGTTGGATCCTCCTCTAATTCACTTAGGAATGTCGTTTGGGAATCTTTCTTTCCATATATATAAATATATATGTGTGTGTGTGGGTGTGTGTGTGTGTGTGTGTGTGTCTGTGTGTGTATGTGTGTGTGTGTGTGCAGGTATATATATATATAT
>NC_068987.1:51243427-51244475 GCF_001194135.2 Octopus bimaculoides | reverse complement strand
TCTTCCGATCTTATATATGTATGTATGATGTATTATACGTGCATACCGCGTGTGTGTATATATGTGTACATGTGTGCGTGTGTGTATGTGTGTGGCTGTGTATTTGAGTATACAATGCTTTTATGTACATACTCAGCTAGGCATCCGCAAATACGTATTATTCTACTTACAAATTTATAACATGAAGTGAAGAACAACGTAAAAGTAAAAGCAAAAATCTTTTTGTTGAATTCCAGTAACATATTTCAGGTAGGAATCGTTAAAATTAAATTATATCAAAGAATTATAAGCTTCTTATGTTTCTAACAAAATACAGTCCGTTACATAGAAAATCATTCAGCTCAATGCTTTAATGGAAAGAATATAAGCCTGGAGTGAAACATATAATAGCAATAAACCTCATGAAACCATACAACTAAGCTAGGTATTGTATATACATGTATAGTTTCTCTAATACAGATACATATGCACAGGCAAAAATACATTTCAGATATCATTCAGAAAGGAATGCATACACGCACATATGCATGCATGTATGTATGCATTAATATAAGTATGTATGTATGCATACATATATGTATATGTATGGGTGTGCGTATATATATACATACATATATGTATGTATATGCACACGCACATGCACACACATACATACGCACACCCTCACACACATATATATATATATTCATACACGCGCACACATATATACACACCCACGTACATATTCTCTTTTAATGGATTTAGAAAATAATTTCATCACAAAAGATTTGAAATGAAGCTGTATATTACGTTTTGCTTACCTACATTATATATGTATATATACGTATGTATATCTAGATTTATATATATATATATAATATATCAGGTCAAACCATAGGTTCTGTTCCTTTTCGAATTTTGAATAAAGAAAACAAGTGATCAAATGTTATTTTTTATTGCAATATTATCATCTATGTACTTTCCATGATTATCGATTATTTATGACTTCCTTCCAACTATTTACAAGCTTTTTAATCCCATCAATGTAAAACTCTTTTGGTTTCAATGA
>NC_068987.1:51241242-51242698 GCF_001194135.2 Octopus bimaculoides | reverse complement strand
TAAGGCAGAATACTATGCTTTCAGTGTAGCATTCTGCCTTATTATTATTTTTCATTTTCCTATTATTTCTCCACGTGCGGTTAACACAACCCCACTATTTAATGACTTATATATATATATATAATATATCAGGTCAAACCATAGGTTCTGTTCCTTTTCGAATTTTGAATAAAGAAAACAAGTGATCAAATGTTATTTTTTATTGCAATATTATCATCTATGTACTTTCCATGATTATCGATTATTTATGACTTCCTTCCAACTATTTACAAGCTTTTTAATCCCATCAATGTAAAACTCTTTTGGTTTCAATGAGAAGAACGCTGAAATGTTAGTGTTGATCCCCTCCTCGCTTGCGAAATTTATGTCCCACAAATGATTCTGTAAACTACGAAACAAATGGTAGTCTGAAAGAGGAAGGTCGTGACAGTGAGGTGGATGAGGAATTTTTTCCCAACCAAGCTCTTCAATCTCCTGTGATGTGATCTTTGCAGTGTAGGTTCATGCATTGTCCTGACGAAACATCACTTCTTTTTGATTCACTAAAGAGGGTCTTTGTTCCTTCAAAGCTTGGTTCAAACGCCCCAATTGCTAACAGTAGAGTTGAGCATTGATTGCTGTATTAGGTGTTAACAATTCACACTGAATTACTCCTTTGCAATTCCACCAGTTATTGAGAAGTATCTTTTTCCCATGAAGTTCCCTTCTCGGTTGTGGTTGTGCTTTTTCCCTTTTGATAAGCCACTGTTTACGACATTTAACATTTCGATAGAAGATCCATTTTTCATCACCAGTCACAAGTCTATCCAAAAAGGGAGAAATGAGTTCACGAGATGGAGAGAAGAGCAGATGTTAACTCGAGTTTTGCGGTTGCTTTCGCACCCATTTTCCAAGTTTAAGATCCTTTCCAAGTTGTTGAAGATGACGATGAACAGTTCGATGGCTTGAACTAAGCATTACTGCCAATTCTTCAACTAATAATGCTGGATTTTCTTCATGTAATGCCTCAAAGAGCTTACCATCAAACACAACTGGACGTCCTGTTGGATCTTCATCTTCAAGACTGAAATTTCCACTTCTGTATTTTGCAAACAATCTTCTGCAAGTTCTTTCATTCAAGCATTCTTTCCCATAAACTGAGTGTATGTTTCGAGTCACTTCGGCTGCAGTATGTCCTTCTTTTGTACTTATAAACATTGTTTGTTTCAAATGCTCTTTGGTTACTTCCATGTTAGAAAGGGTTTTAAATCAAAGAAATTTTAACTCTATTATTCTGTAAAATAATATTTAATTAGTAGAAATGTACACAAGTGCATAAAATAAGTTTTAATTACATTAGACTTTCTAAAATATTATTGAATTTCATTCCATTTTAAAAAGGGAAAATCGGACAGAACTAATAGGATGACCTGATATATATATACATGCATACATACATACATGGACACATACATAC
>NC_068987.1:51239182-51241007 GCF_001194135.2 Octopus bimaculoides | reverse complement strand
AGATACATAGATACATACATACATACATACATACATACATACATACATAATATAATATAAGGATAAAATCTTTTAAAGAATTTATCAAGTAATCAGCGTGAAAAAAACCTCATAAGGAAAAAAACCATCATTATTTTCCATAAATATATATAATATAATCTATATAAGGGCATTATTATAAAATAAAGCCTCACGCTTAGAGGGATTCAATAAGTCAAAACTACCAAAATAAACATGTGCTTATTTTGGTAGTTTTGACTTATTAAGTCCCTCTAAGCGTGAGGCTTTATTTTATAATAATGCACTTATATAGATTATATTATATACATACATACATACATACATACATAGATACATACATACATACATACATACATACATACATATACATATTATATATATGATGATGATTGCTTCATTTTGAGAGATGAAAGCTGTCCCATCAACACACACACACCATCACACAATACAATTACTCCGTTAATGAGCCTTTAGATGACTTTTAAGGCCAGCTGCTGACAGACAGGTTTTAAAACACAAGTGACAGATATTTTTCAACTTTCTTCCATATGTTTGCCGTTTGGAATCTGATTCTGAAGGAATGTTTTTGTGAACTACTATATGTCGTTTTAGTCCACATGTTGTGTTACCATGTTTTTTAACTTATGACACAAGTGGTAAGAGGTGGTTGGTGTCCAAGATCATTACCTATCTGGGTATTACGATTTTCATGTGACATCATATGGCTCACGTATCCTGATTTTGACAACAGAAGACGGTCACATATTATACATATCGAATGTTCACTGCTGATTACAGTTCCAATTGTTCCTTTGCGACAGGACCTTTTAATTTCAGAGTGCTGAATCATCTTTTCTTCCAGGCATTACAACCAGTCCTAACAGCACCTAACACACATGTTCAAATCTAGAGCATCATTTTACCTATCACTTTTATTCATATCTAGTTTATTCAGGTTTTCCTTCATATAGTCTTTATACCTTTTCCTCGGCTTATGTTGTGGTCGTTTACCAGAGATGTGCTCACCATAAGAAAGACGCTTTGGCAAATGCTCGTCTTTCATTCTAATAACATGTCCAGTCCATCACATTTAAGCCAGGATAACATGTTGTCCAGTTGAGCTGCAACGTGCCGTGTGTAAAACGTCTGTATCTGGTATAAAACATTCCCACTTGACTCCTAAGATACGTCTGAGACACTTTTGATGAAATCTCTCCAGTATTTGTATGTGACGCTTGTACATGATCCACTTGAATAAAGACAATACACACGCTTTATAGATACTGATTTTTTTCTACAGGGAAATAATTCTATCCGCCCATAGTCGCTTTTTGAGCTTTCCAAATGCAATACTTCCCTTCTCAATTCGATAGTATATCTCTACATCAAGACTATCATCTCTTGACAGTGTTCTGCTAAGGTAAACAAAGTTGTCAACGACTTCTAACCTTGTTCCATTCACCAAAATTCAGAATATGTTTTTCCTGGCACGAGAGTAAACATTAATTTGGTTTTCCCCAAACTAATTGTGAATTAGAAGTTTAGACATGCAGGGGAAGATCTGTCCATTAAATGTTGCATATCCCCCTCTGAGTGTGGCAACAAATAACCATCATGAACATAAAATAATTCTGTAAGAAGTATATATAAAAATATCATATATTTTATATATGTATATATTATATATTATACATATATATATATATTATATTTATATTATATATATATATGTGTATATATACATATGTATATGTGTATATATATATACATATATATATATATATATATATATATATATATATAT
>NC_068987.1:51234996-51238972 GCF_001194135.2 Octopus bimaculoides | reverse complement strand
ATTTAGTTGGCGTCGGTTCGCGCACGATCTCCAATTTAGCACAACCTCCGCTCTCTCAGTTCACGTATTTATCTCGTTGTGATACCATTCCTATTGTGTTTTTCCCAACGTTTTTCTGTTTTGTTCTCTGTTTTATCTTATAATAATTGGGTCTCAAGAAGGTTAGTGAAATGGACAGTATCGAGAAGAAAGAGCTGATTACGATAGAATTGAAGAAAGCAATCATTGCTAAACGTGAGGAGTGCGTAAAGTGGACATAGCACGTCAATAGGGCCAAATGATCCATGAGCTGGACCATCCTGAAGAAAACAAAACGAGGTCAAGGCCGATTCAACAGCCAAAGGTTGTCTCTAGGTTCTCTAATCAACGCATATCTGTCCACGAAGAGATGGAAAATTGCTTCTACTGTGGATGAACGAGAACCAACTTGCAGTCGAACGACGACGGAGACTATCATCTGCAAGAAAGCACGATCACTGTATGGGGCTCTTCTGAAGCAGAACCCTGAAACATCGACGAAAGGGACATCAGCATATGCATTTAAGCCAGTCGTAACTGGTTTGATAATTTCAAGAGGACTGGTGTTCATAGTGTCGTCAGATATGGAGAAGCAGCGAGTTCTGACACGAAAGCAGTTGAGGATTTCTTGCATGAATTCCATCAGCTCATCGCTGCCGATGAGTGCATAGCACAACAGGTAACGAAACTGGCCTTTTGGGAAAAATGCTCAGAAGAACCTACGTAACTGCAGAGGAGAAGAATATGCCAGGCTGGAGGTCGGTAATCAATATATTATTTAGTTACATCTGGTTGCGAGTAGGTTCAACTTTGATAACATGCTCATGTATTATAAAAACAAAAAAAGAAACTGCACGTATAATACATAATAGAAGCATTGCTGCGGATGTGCCAACACACACGATCTTGAGACACGGCCTTCCGCACACACTTCTCATGAGGATTGAGAAAATGTTTTAATCATCAAAACAATATATTGTGTACTAAATAATTATCAAGTTCTAAATTATTTAAAGACACCAGTAATCTTATGAACACATGATAGTCTAAGATCTAATTTATTACTAATGAAGTTGTTCTGTTCACTATATTTCAAAATTTCATATAATTCCATACAACATAGTTTACATCCATATAGGGTATTTGTGTATTGTTCAGTTCTGCGCACTGGATCCCATATAAGACTGAAATTGTTATTACTCTCTTTAAGTTCCCAAATTTTCGTAGATAATGAGGTTCTGTTAACTTTATGCCTAAGTCTGAAGGATAAAAAATGGTTATCCAATCGTTTGTTACGTATTTAGTGCGTTGTTGTTTTCTGTCAGTATTGTACATTTATAAACAGTATTTCCTGATAGATATTGACCTTATAGAGGGCAGAGGGAGCTTTCCCCTACACTTGCAAATGCGATTATTATCATTATTATTATTGTTCAGTAGTTTTATTTTTATAACGTGCTTTTACTTCACTACCGAGCGCAGCTCTGTGCGCCTTGGGTATGTGCTGTGGTTTGCTGTGGTGCTCTTATGTTTACTGTATTGAAAGTGTTTTGCGTAGAATGTGTGCAGTACCCAGTAGTGCAATTTTCTGTATGTTATATATATTTGTAAGTCCTGGTGTTTTTGTTATGTATCTGTCTGAATATTTTTTTATTATACCTAAGGCACCTACCGTGATAGGAATTGTTTCTGTTTTTAGATTCCACATTCGAGTTATCTCTATTTCCAGGTCTTTGTATTTGGAAAGTTTTTCCATTTCTTTTAGAGAGACGGTGTCATCTGCTGGTATTGATACATCAATTAGAAAGCATTTTTTTCTTCATGATCTTTGACAACTATATCTGGTCTATTTGCCTTAATTTCTCTATCTGTGTGTATTGGCATATCCCAGAGTATGGTTGCTTTCTCGTTTTCTGTGACCTTTTCTAGCGTGTTTATACCATCTTTTTTCTATTGTTTCTGTTATTATTATTATTATTATTATTATTATTATTATTATTATTATTATTATTATTATTGACATTTCTAATCCAATTATTTTTATTCATAATGTCATCACACGTGGTACTGTTTAAATTCCTAGAAGTATTATTAAGGGTTATGTTATTATTTCTCAAGTTATTATCATTTATATTATTACATAAATTTATATTAACGCTACTATCTTGGATTGTATCATTAGATGCTATGCAACTAACCTCTAATGGTTGCAATTGAGATACCTGGGTAGTCATCAGTAGTTCATTATCTTCATTACTATTAACTGCATACGGTTCTTAGAATTGTCACTACGGGTGAATAGATCCTCTAATCATCTCCCAAATATAATAAAATCAATAGTAACAGGAATTTCAAAGAGAATTATACAATCATCGGCTAATATTTGTATATTTAACTCATATTTTTACCTCAATAACTGGTTTGTCGAAGACGGAACATAATCAGGAGATTGCATTCCTTAACTCAGAATGCATGAAATCCGCTAAATATAATAAAAATTATGAAAGCGTAAACAAAACCAGTAGTTCGTCTAACCTGGCATGCAGACCTCGTGAAAATGTGCATAATAGTCATATTAGAATCAAGAATAAAAAGTATAACAATAAAAAAGATACTAAGAATAGAATGGTATCTTGTATGACAGTAATGGGGAAGACATGAACGGTATGAATAGAGTTATTACTAGCAATAATATAAATACGGATAGTAACAACGGTATTAAAAATCTATCTGGTGACTCGTGAGATAAAAGGACGATTGATAGGGTCTGCTCTCATAAGTATAAGGATACTACGATTAATGATATAGTATGGTGTAATCTTCATTTCAATTGCGCAATATCCACTAACATATATAGAACATTCTGTTCTTGTCTAACGAGTCCTTAATTTTCAAATCTCCCCTGATTTTTAATTGTCTATTCATATTGAACAAATGAAATATTAAATGTCCATTCTTATTGAACTAGTATTCTTTCTTGCTTTTATGCAATTTTAAGGTTCATATGGTGGTAGTAACATGCCATCTATGATTTGTTAGTCATACAAACTCTTCGTTCTTCGTTGTATTTTAAGCATGTTTTGTTAACTTATTTCTGATGATAATTTTACTTCTATCTTATATTTATTGTAACCTGGTATACTTAAAAGATGCCTTTTACCATCTAGTATTAATAATTATTTGATATTCTGAGTATAACTATTTATATAACAATTCCATTATAATATATTCTGTATTTTCATTTTATTTTGCATTATTTCTTTTATATATACCTTGGTATAGCATCATTCATTGGCTCACTTTTATAATTTTTTACTATAATCTTTATTATAATTCTTCTCTCAGATATTTTCTTATATCACCTCGTATATTTTATAAATATTTTATAACTTATATGCTTGTATCTTAAGACTTAATATATGTATATTCTATAAATGCTTTGACAGTTCACCAATCAGACATTCTCGTTTACTACCCCATGACCTACCCTTTGGTGTTAATATAGCCGAACGTAGAGTTCCATTTTCTTAGATCGTAGAACGGTATGTCATGGTATTAATTAATTTATAACTCCCTAAAAATCTAACTGTAGATGTTTTGAATACGACATTCTCCCTATTGTCTTTGATATTTAGATAACAAGGTGAATATTCTCATTTATTCCCCCCCACAACCATTGTAGCCTATGCTAATTTCTTATTTATCTGTCGCTGTACTGTCATTTTTTACATTCTGCTTAAAAAAATTAGCAGCGGAACCATTCTAAATATTTGTTCTCTATTGATGATATGAATATGTTTAAATATATACTTTGTCTGTTATGCTTGAAGTCTGTGCGGTCATCTGATGAGAACGGTTTTTTTGTAATGATGTAATGCTTTCATTGATAAATTAAAGGAGTCGCTCCAAAGGGCCGTAATAAATTAGCACTTATACATTTTTGTAACTCATATATATA
>NC_068987.1:51230572-51234925 GCF_001194135.2 Octopus bimaculoides | reverse complement strand
TATATATATATATATATATATATATATATTTGTGTGTGCGCGTATGTGTCTTTATATCTGTGCTTGTTGCCCTCATATTGAACAAATGAAATATTAAATGTCCATTCTTATTGAACTAGTATTCTTTCTTGCTTTTATGCAATTTTAAGGTTCATATGGTGGTAGTAACATGCCATCTATGATTTGTTAGTCATACTTGACAACCGATGTTGATGTGTTTCCAACGCCGTAACTTAGCACTACGGCAAACGTAAGACATACAGTATGTACTCGGATAAGAAAAAAAGTAATTCAAGTGGTCGATTTGTTCGTGTGCGCGTGTGTGAGTTTGTCTGTGAGTGTTTATGTGTGAATGTATATGTATGCCTATCAGCGATTGTGTATCACTTTGAAAATTATATATTTTTGAACGGAAATTTGACTGCGCTATCTTAGCGAAGCTGTTATTCTGTGCCTGGGAAATGATTCAAAAACCGCGGTTCAAAGAAATTGCTTTGTACTGAGTGGGGATACTAAAATCCCTCGTTGAAAAATATGAGGGCACAGATGTGTGTCGTATAGGGAGTTGGAGACGATATTTTCTGGAGCTAAAACAAGAGTAACATTCATCCTATCGGGACTGCCACATTATTTTGGCAGATAATCTTTACTTAAAGTACTGTTACTGTATGCCTTTCGTTGAGTTATTTATAAATAATAAAGTTTCTATGTAGTAGATCAGTGATCGAACGGGAATTTGATAGCGCCATCTCAGCCAAGCAGTTATTCTGTGCCGAGGAAGAGAAATAACACACAAACTGCGGTCCACAGTTCCTGTTGTTTATTGAGTGGGTGTGCTAAACCCCACTGCACTAAAAGATAAGGACACAGATGTGTGTCGTACAGCCAGCTGGAGAAATGTTTCCTGAGGTTAAAACAACAGTAGCATTCATCCCAAACCGGGATGCCACATTATGTTGATAAATAATCTTTACTCATATATATATATATATATATATATAGATATATATATATATATATATATATATATATATATATATATATATATAGAGAGAGAGAGAGAGAGAGAGAGAGAGAGAGAAAGAGAGAGATTACTCACAGGAATTCCAACTCTCTATTTTTCACGTTTTATTTATAATCTTCTAATATTAATATAAGATATAAAATAATATAGTAACAAGAAATGAAATGAAGTATTAATTGTCTATTCATATTGAACAAATGAAATATTAAATGCCCATTCTTACTGAACTAGTATACATTCTTGCATTTATATAATTTTCAGGTTCATATAGTGGTGGTAACAGCTGTGTTCATTGGTTTCAACTGTGGTTGAGTGGTTAAATTTTATCCTTTATATACATTCCTGTGGATGGAAGTAGTAAGTGCTTGGCTATTTTTAGAAATGGTGACAGCAGTGCATTCTAGAGATTTTTAATTTTTAGATAGGGGGATAAGACTATTAAAACTTCATTAAGATTATTTTTATCATTGTTTATTAAGCTTGTGTTTGAATTCATTAATAAAGTCCTTTTCTCTCAGTTTTCACTCGATTTCATTCGGAATCTATAGTTTATGAAATGGAAATATAAATATTTTCCGGCCACATGTTGCTAGGTGATTACTCAGTGGTATTTGGCTCACTTTTGAATTTTTAATTTGTTGTCGGTGCACACGTGAGCGTTCTGATAGTGCATTGCCTGTCTGGCCAACATACAGTTCTTCACAATTCGAGCATTTAATGCAGTAGATTTGTGAATATTTTTCCCGTTTTTGTGTTCATATATGGGTCGGTATGAATTACTTGGCACGTACCGCATCGGCTATCATTGCATTTAGACACTGTGAATGGTTGGTCTTTGCTGCTATGGTCAAACCTTGCCTTTGTTAATAACTTTTTCAAGCTTTTAGGCTGAATTTTACTGAGAGTTATAGTTTGGTATGTAATGATATCTCTTAATTCCTTACTTTTTGCAATGATTGGTAGATTTGCTTTAGCGAAATTGAAGATGTTCTGGTGGCATAGATTGTGCGTCACTATAAATTATATGATTTGGTCTTATTTTTCTCTTCTTTGTGTTGTCCTCAGTTGATGCGTGGGTATTTTCAAAGCCCACTGAATACCAAATTCTTTTAGTTCCATCAGGCGCTTATTCCTGATCCTCTAATCCCATACAATGGTACATATTCTTCTGGCTAAGTAGTATGACGTGTTACGTCTTGTTTGCGGTGCATGACACGATTTACAGTTCAGGTATTGATGTGTATCTGTGTGTTTATAATATATATTTGTGTGTTTATAATATATATCTCTGTGTTTATAATATATATCTGTGTGTTTATAATATATATCTGTGGTAATGGAGGTGTTCTTTTTAATTACCATATCTAGGAATGGTAATTTAGTACTGCTCATCTCCTTTGTAAATTGGATGGATGAGTGTAGGTTTTTCAGGAGGATATTGAATTCTTCCACAGTGTTTTCAGATTTTGTCCAGATTATGAAGCAATCGTTGAGGTATCTCTTCCATGCCTTGTCAATTTACTTCCTAAATTCAGTGCTGTATCTCTCATCTATTTCTTGGTAGAGGTTTTGTTCTAAGTATCCCATGTTTATATAAAGGAATATACATTGTGAGTGAGAATGGAAATGAGAGTGGAATACGTGAATACGTGTATGTGTGGTTGCATAACATTGTTAGTGTATGCTTTGCAAACAGCAATTGAAACTTATTTTGTGAGCTAAAATATAAACTGTAACCTGTTTTCTGAACCCTTTACGATGCCGGTGTTTGTCCTGTTTTAAAAGTAAACCTGATTCCGTTGGCAATATTCACAAAAGAAATGCATGTATATATAACCGAATAACGTATATATAACTGTCATTCATTGCTTTGTAAGTTCAAGATGCCTTATAAACGTTTATAGTGAATCTAAAAACAGCAGGTGCCAAGATTTTCTATAATATACACAAAGAATCGGTTCACAAAGGAAGGCACACAAACGATAGAAGTGTAATCATTACATAATTATTATACAAATTTCAAATTATATTAAATATCTATACGGAGTTCTCAATGTACCTAAACCAATACTATATTTTCTATATAAGTATACATGTGTGTATGTGTGTATAGATGTGTATATAATATATAGATAGATAGATAGATATAGATATAGATATATATATGTATATAACGTGAGAGAGTTAGAGGTTGGGGGTTCAACCCACTAAGGGATAGTATCTATCCAGTATACTGCTCGGAGGGTTTGCTATGAATTAAATTAATGAATTCAACGGGATACACCGTCTGCAAGTAGTTGGGTTCAGCATATTATCCTCCATTTTCTAATTGTTATATATGTATATATATATATATGTGTGTGTGTACGTATGTATGTATGTATATATGTACATATATATATACATATTTATATATATATATATACATATATATGTATATATATATATATATATATATATATATATATATATATATATATATACACGCATACATAGAAACAAGAAACTATGGAATGGACTTTGTCACCTTACAACTCTTTCTCCGATCAGATGCAGTGGATTTAGAGCCGAATGCATATAAATCACAGTATAGCTTCCATGGAGCTGCAGGATGTATATGAGAAACCATTCATATATATGAATCAGATCCCCGTCGGAAAAAAATAAAAGATGAACCAAAAATAAGAAATGTTTGGTATATAATATTTGATTAGTATAAGCCACTTCCAGAAATAAACAGATTTAGTGGTTTTGTTTATACATATTTTTATGGTTAGATGCAAGATGAACGTCTATACAAGTACATAACAGACTGGCAGAATATTATATTGATACTGACTATAAGAACCTAGATATAAAAAGTGCACCAAAGACAGATAGAAACGGAAGATCTAATGACAGAAAGAGAGATGGGGAGAGAGAGAGAGAGTAAAAACAGAGATGAAGTAATTAAACTATCGAAGAGAATAGTGATTTAAGGATTTCAGCCAGTGACAATTAAGCGGAAAATATAATAATAATCTTTTCTGCTCTAGGCATAAGGCCTGGAAATTTGGAGGAGGGGGTCAATCGATTAGATCGACACCAGTACGCAACTGGCACTTAATTTCTCGACCCCGAAAGAATGAAAGGCAAAGTCGCCGAGGTCGACTTTGTGTTTCGTTCTTTTGCGGGTGATAAATTAAGTACTAGTTGCGTACTGGTGTCCATCTAATCGATTGACCCCCTCCCCAAAAATCTCAAGCTTTGTGCATAGAGTATAAAAGAAAAAATAATAATGTTAATATATTTATTTATATCCTTAACACGTGTATGCACATAGGCGAAGG
>NC_068987.1:51221407-51229822 GCF_001194135.2 Octopus bimaculoides | reverse complement strand
TGTTTCGGCCCAGCTTTGGCATGCCCCATTCTATCCGAATAGTACCTGCCGGAGTGATTATCGGATGAAATGCTGAAATAGGGTTACATGCACGACTCGCTAGGCCTCTTCAGAGATTCACAAAGAAATTCATACAAATATTGAGCATGAGGTAAAAACAAAGGTGAAATAGAGACAAGAACGAAAATAAAAGCAAAAACAAGATAAAAGTTAAAATAAAAATAAAAATAAAATAAGGGTACAACACAAGAAAAAAATAATAATAAAAATACATAAATGAAAAATAAAAATATAACTTATAGGAAATATAAAAATATATTTTTAAAAAATCCTAAAAATATAAGGCATATAAAGAGCCTACAAAGAGTACAAATAGCTATAGACACTCCAATACATATATATGTGTGGGTTCATGTACATAACCATACTCAGATATTCCCTCACTCACATGTATACATATACAAGTATGTATACACAGGCATTCTACTACATACGCGGTTTGCAGCATCAGCGCTATCTGCCGTATTTAGAAAGTTGTATGTGTTTTTTAAAAAAAAGAATTTTGCTGAGTGTGTGCGTTTCATTTCCATATATTTTGGATGGGTTTATGTGGAGGTTCATTTTACACGAGTTATTAATGTTCTAGTAACACTAACAGTGATAATGATGATGATGATGATGATGATAACAACAACAACAATGACAACAACAACAATAATAATATGCCAAACTTTCTAACTTTGCGGTGTAGGATATCCTGTTGCTTCTTCCAACGGTTCGAACATTCTGCTGCTAATGGGGGAGGGTTAATTTCTACCGTTAATTCCACCCTTCTAATTGGAAAACTATTGTTTGAAACTGTCTACGCTTAGCTACGGTTGGATAGACACTAACTGGTCAAGAGGCTAGGACGAGCTTGCGTACGTACACCCACCTCCACACACACATGCGTACTATGTATATCTCCCCATATCCGTACCCATGCGTACGTATATGTATATACACATGCACGCGCACAAGCACACATCTCTAATTCAACTTTATACTTACATAGAAGGGATAAAAATATTAATGCAATGGCAATAGCAGTAAATTAGTAGACTTTACTATTGCCGTATCTACTTGTTAAAGACATTTATTCAAAGTAATTTTCTTTAGTGAAACCAATAGCACAACCTGCTACCCAATTGTCCAAAATACACTTTTAAATTCCCCGGAAAATAATAACAACGGAACACAAAGACAATACAAACGTAAGTTTTTTTTTAATATTCAGTACTTTTATGCATCTCTATATATAACTGTGGTGGAGGCGCAATGGCCCAGTGGTTAGGGCAGTGGAGTCGCGGTCATAGGACTGCGGTTTCGATTCCCAGACCGGGCATTGTGAGTGTTTATTGAGCGAAAACACCTAAAGCTCCACGAGGCTCCGGCAGGGGATGGTGGCGAACCCTGCTGTACTCTTTCACCACAACTTTCTCTCGCTCTTACTTCCTGTTTCTGTTGTGCCTGTAATTCAAAGGGTCAGCCTTGTCACACTGTGTCACGCTGAATATCCCCGAGAACTACGTTAAGGGTACACGTGTCTGTGGAGTGCTCAGCCACTTGTACGTTAATTTCACGAGCAGGCTGTTCCGTTGATCAGATCACTTGGAACCCTCGACGTCTTAAGCGACGGAGTGCCAACAACACATATATAATTGTAGATAGATAGATAGATAGATAGATAGATAAGAGTTGTTTGGCCCAACGATGGCCACTGAAAGTCAGGATTTTTCACTTGAGATTAAGCACAAACAAACGCACACACATTGACACACGCATTCCGTGCACACTCACGTACATACACACACTCCACAATCAGGCACTCACATATATCGTCACTCCCTAAAGTTGCTTATTCTGTTCGACATTGAATTGTTTTGGATAATTTTTTTTATACAATTTTAATTTTTTCATCTGTTTTGAAGTATAAAATGATCATTTTCGTGTAGCATCACTCCAAAGATGAAACAGATTTCTTTTCTTTCAACTTTGAAATATGACTCCAAATTTTTGTTTTCCATTAAACTTAGTATTTGCTTTCTTTTTTTCTCTATATTTCATCATCGTCAGGCTTACTATTTGTATTTTCGTGTTGCGTGCGCTTAAGAATTTCATTGATTATAGTGATTTATTATCTGTCATTTTTGTCGTTACTATTCTTCCATTTTACATTTCATTGTGTCTACGGCTACCAACTTTCAGAAATCCCTGTTGAACACTAGTTATTATTTTAGTGGATGTCTTCTATTATAAGTTCCTGGTAGTTAATAGTTGGGTCTTGAAAAGAAAAAATGCAAATATCGACATTTAAAAATAACCTCAAGTACGTCACTACCAGGAACACATCATAATCGCAATCCAATACACCCTCTTCCATCACAAAATTATTTGAACCATTACATTCGCAGAGGCCATTTTTATTAACAAAAGTGGAAGTAGAATTCAAAGCTAAAAGACCGTTACATAGTTGTTTGAAATTCAGATGAATCCATGAAATACACAATTTCTTTTGAAACCTATCACTTTTCTGAAACGTTAATGGCGCTTCCTCGTTTCCAGGGCCCCATGAAAGTGAAATAGAATTTTGAAGAAAAGTAATTTAATGGAAAAGAAATCTTTAATCTGTAATATTCGATTTACTGTTAATCTCTTGAACTCTTGTAATATTTGACTTACTTTGGCAGCAAGCCTTCTTATCTTCCCCAGACGTAAAAATATCAGATGTATGTGTGAACAGATTTACATGGCTGTAATCAGTTCCTGTTTCGTTTTAGAGGGTATTTTCTCTTTGCGCTTATTCAGATTATTTATATTTTCACACAGAATATCCTAATGAAGAAGGGAAAATATGCTAGGATTGGTAAAGACACATCACCTTGTAGATTTTTTCTTTACTTCGAATCAAGGAGAAACTTAGAAACTAATGAAGAATCAGAAACAAATGTCTCTTTTGAGAAACTAGCTGCAATCCCAAGTGAATCTGCAGAAAATAAGAAAAAGTATCAACTCAAAATATTGAAGATGATAAATCACCACATCCTACTGATATGCATTACATAGTGCTACCTTGGTGAAGAAGAAGAAGAAGAAGAAGAAGAAGAAGAAGAAGAAGAAGAAGAAGAAGAAGAAGAAATAACAGTTGTGGTAACGGTGGCTGTGTGTAACTTGGGAATGGTCATCATGCCGACAATTAAAAAAAAAAGAGATTAGAATATATGATTATCAATTGGTAATTATTTTTTCTGTTTCCTATTTCTGCCATAAGTCTTAATCGTTTAGTGGAAATCAGTCAAAGGCTGATAGGAGTTGGTGTGCTCATTGATAGGACCTTGTAAATATCTAATGTGAAATCATATGAGCCTTTCAAATCATATTATTCAAAGGCTTGTGAGTGGGCTAGATGGACGGAACTGAAAGAAGTGCCTCATGTGTATATATATATATATGTGTGTTTGTGTGTGTGTGTGTGTGTGTGTGTGTGTGTGTGTGTGTTTATGTGTCTCTGTGTGTGTGTGTGTTTGCGTACGTATGTACGTGCATTTGTGCCTTTGTGTATATGCGTGCATGTATGTATCAATTAATGCATACAGAAATTATTTGTGGGGTATATAAAGTGCAGTATCTGCAATTCCTTAAGCTTTAAAGACCGGATTGTACACGGTACTGTATATAAGGCCATTCGGTACTGCACTCTTTGCGTATGAAACTGGAAGTAGCTGATCTACGGCTCCTATATTCGTTAAATAGTATTTATGTCTCTGGCTGGAACACATTTTTGCTGATTCTATCTAGAAAATAATAGTATGTGTGCATGTGTGTGCATTCTTAGATGCTTATATAATTATATCTTTCATATTCCATTCTGTACCTTTTTCAGCCATTCAACTGTAGCCATCATGAGGCACCGCCTTGAAGGATTCTAGTCCAATTAATCGACCTCAGTACTTTTTTATTTTTTATCTGGTAATTGTACTGGTAATTGATCCCTTTTGCCGGACCGCTAGACTGCGGGGACGTAAGCACACTAACATTGGTTCTCATGTGGTTATACAGGGACAGATACAAACACAACGACATACGTACACACTCAGACACATACACACATACGCACACACATACATATATGTATACGATAGGCGTCTTTCAGAAACCGTCTACCAAATCCACTCACAAGGCTTTGGTCGTCCCGAGGCTATAGTACATGCCACTGGCCCAAGGCACCGCACAATGCGGCTGAACCCATAACCATGTGATTAGAAAGAAAGTGTTTTACAATACACCCACCCATGCGCCTATATGTAAATTTTATAATTTTAATTAGATGGTATTTTAATGTTTGATAATTGGGATTCCTTTGTGTCAAACTATTTCAGTTTTTATTTCTCATATGTTCCTTCATAAATAAGTATAACTTTTGCATGGTTTATTTACGAAATGTTAGATATTAAACTATTTACCGTCATTTGAATTGAATATATTTTCGAATGGTTAAAAGTTACTTTGTCGCTACATTACGTTGGTTATGAACCCACTATTTATGATAATAGAAGTGACCTCAAGAAAATATTATGTCAAGTGAAATAGTCCCGACAAGGCTATAAATATATAATCATTCGGAAATATATTCATGAATATTTATGAATATTAGTCCTCTCAATTAGTGTCTGAATCAGTCCTCTCAATTAGTCTTCCCTTCAGGGGAAATGTAGGCCTGCTTATTTAGACAACGGGTCTCTTATTTCAAAAGCACATTGTGACTAGTGATTTATAAAAACGTCCAATAGTCTGGTTGATCACGCATTCACGTGATATCTCTGAATACCTTTATATTTTAACATGGTATTTACTTTATGTGGTCAGTTATTTTATTTCTTCTACCCTGAGCCTTTGTTCATGCGGCAATAAAGTAAGTGATAGAGTGCATAATGTAAGGTGCTTAATGATGTTACTTAATTAAAACTATATTGGTAATAATAGAGTTATGAACACTGCTTAATAAAACTCTACAAAAGGGCCGAACACAAATAACAAAAGTAAAAAAGAAAACAAAATTATTCGGGTTGACACACCGAAGATCTTCTCAGTCACAATTATACCTAGTTAATTATTTGAAGTGCAGAATAGCCGTATCATTAGTAGCTACGGTGATGTATGCTATGCTTTTTGGTGGCAGCAAAAGTGCAAATTATTTGTATATCTGCTATGTCTTTCAAGAAAGAAAGTGAAATATATGCAGTTAATTATTGGTCATTTCACTGCAGTACACTCATTGTTCCGAATTCGATAGAAAAAGATTCTGAAGTACACTGTAAGTTTGTTCGATATAATACTATATACAAAATGTTTGGTCTTGTGCCAATGAAAGAAATCAATGTTTAATAATTTGTAAAGTAATGCTTTTGGCAGAAATGATTATCACTCGATTTAGAATACTTATTTTGGTCCTTCTGGGTCTTAAATTCAAATCCTGCCTTCATACATAAATTTATTATTTTTCACCAATTTTGGATCGATTTAATTAATTAGATCTCATGTGAAATTTTCCATTCTCCGTTCCCGTTAGTCAAAATAAATCAATATTTCTTCATTTCATTTGTTATATTATTAAATTTAACAAATTTATTGTTTTCAACTCAGCGAATTATATTCTATGTTATTATATTTAGTCTCACAATAGTATCGCTTTGCAGAAACAATGCTGAGGCCTTAATCACAAAGAGACCTATGAGGAATAAATAAGCTTTGTTGATATTTTTTATCCTTTCCCAAGCTATTCGGTGTTAATGCATTTCAAAACGTCTACAATATTGTATATATTTCCTGTGTGTAAATCTGAGAATTGGCATCAATGAAGGAAATGAATATTTAATATTCATCTGTATGTTTAGGCTCTATAATAATTACATTCGCCAATCATTTTCTTAGTACATATTGTTCGGTCAAATATCTAAAGTAGCATCGTCATATTTTTTTATCCTATAGCTGAATCGACAGGTTGGCTTGGAACTAATTTGACCATTTTAGACTCATGCTATAGTCTCCAAGATATAAAACAAGAACTACGAAGAATATCGCAAATATTCTGATAATACATTGTATTCTTGCTTCTTGATACCTGATGTATCCATCATAGCACTTATTTACCGCCAGATGCACTGGACAGGTAAGAACTTTAAGCAATAACTTCGTATGGTCTAAAAGGAATCAACTGTTGTTTGCCAGATATTCCGATATGCTATCGATCAGTGTATCTGTAACTCTCAGCGAATATCTGCAAAATGTTATACGTGCATCTGAGTCTATGAGCAACTAGTGACATTAACAAATCAAGAGTGTATCGGTAATAATTAGAAATTATGACAAATCAGAATATTAATTTCATTCACACTCTTTCTAAAATGTTGCATGAAATTAAGTATATGCATTCCATTGAGGGTCTCTGGAGGTTTGAAATTGATTTTGATTGAAACAGGCGTTTACTGGTTAACTATTTTAAAAATTAATTTCTTATGTATATGGCTTACTTTTCATTACCTTTGAAATTATTCATTCGCTAATTCTTAACACACCGTGAAATGGATACGATATACATTTCTTGAGATGTGTTGAGTAAACTTTTAGAGAAATATGACCTGCCAATAAACGATTCTTGTGCAAAGAAGAAGCATCGGTATGTACTGATCGTTTGATAGTGGATCCATGGACTTCGCCAAGTTGCATGGTTCAAACCGGCTAACTTGGTAGAATGCAATCATTACGAAAGAGAATACTATACTCCCCGTAAGATCTAATCAATAAATTCTGAACTTAATGCACTTAAAGCAGCATAATTAAACTTGGATACGTTCGGTATATAAAATACTAAAAGAAAACATCTAAGGCTTTTTAGAACGATGCATTCTATGTTAACATTATTGTCATAATGAAAGAGTTGTTACGGAGCGCATGTACCAAGAAGGAGTAAAACCGGTGCTAAACGACCTGTTGTAGTAAACCAAACCATTGTAACTAACTAAAATTACACTTTTAGTGACAGGAAATAATCACTAACTAAACGATTTACTAAGATAAAAATGAAAGGAGAAGAGGAGATATTACCTAATTAGCAGAAATTTAGCGTATACTTCTGCTAAACGCTTTAATATGACAGTATCGCTGTGGAACAAAATGCTTGTAAAACCAATTGCAGCATGATAATTACTATTATGCAGTAAATATCATGTTAACAATTTGACTTAATCCAGGTGTAACATTGAATTATTCAATTTAAATTTACTGAATATTTAGGAAAGTGAACTGTCTGTAATCTGTATTACGCAACGTGTTAAGAAGATGGTCAAATATTATACTTGTATTCACATGTATAAATGTTGACTGTTCGTATTTAATCTTTGATCATGTACGCAGTTGTGGCATCTATTGATCGATTGTAATGAAGCCAAGTTATGTCAGGATGATAGAGATACAATTTTGTTTAACGAATGCAGACATGTACGTATGAATAAAAAGTTTGCTTTCCAACCATAAGGTTCAAAGTTGTTACTGTCGCACAGAAACTTTAGAAATGGTGGATATTTGTGCATGTGTGTGTGTGTCGCTCCATCTTTCTTTCTTTCTTATTTTCAATATCATTATCATCACCATTCTTCTCCTTCCCTCATACACACTTCATTTATGCATACATACTTATACACCTATATATTTATATATGTGTGTGTGTATGCGTATGTGTATATGTGTGTGTGTGTACATACACAAACACATATACATATGTATATGTATATGTATATTCAGGAGTTGTACTTACCCAGCAAGTTACTTGATCTGCCACTGTGTGTTGTAACTGAACCAATTATATCGTGGAAGGACCATTTAATAACACACAAATTTGTCAAATTTAATTTAAGTTTACATATACTTTATATAGCTTTAAATAGATTAAAATTAAATTTGACAGCTCTATTTCTTATCTAACTGCATTTCTACAATATAGTTGCTATATATATGTAGTTTGTCTGCACAACAACAACAAAAATGAACAACAAAAATGAATGAAACAGAATTTAAGCAGTATTCCATTCATTTTCGTAACTTCAGACTATGTCCTTCTTTCTGTTATTAACGCGCACAAAGGCGGCGAGAAAGCAGAACCATTAGCACACTGGGTAAAATGCTTAGTGACATTACCTTTGTCTGTACGTTCTGGGTTCAAACTACGCAGACGTCGACTTGGTTTTTTATGCTTTTGATCAAATACTACTCAGTGTAATGGATTTCCCTCTCCCTAAAAAAACTACTCTTCCTCTACCAAAATTTCAAGCCATTATTACTACACACACATTCATACATACATACATATATATATATATA
>NC_068987.1:51215881-51221323 GCF_001194135.2 Octopus bimaculoides | reverse complement strand
TATATATGTCTGTATGTATGAATGTATATATGTATATTTAAGTTTACACCAAAAGCTGTGAAACTATTCCTTTAAACATACTGATAATATAAATATCAGTCTGAAATTAGTATTAGTGTCGATAACAACGACAACAATAATTTAAGCGTCAATTAGAAGTGTTAAACTATCTTATGTTTCAAAAGTACGTCATTTGTTCTTGCCGTCTTTAGGACAAACTACAAAATACTGAAAATCTTAATTACGAATTAATCTCAAAGCTGGAATACCTAATCTTTAATACCTAATTTTTATCATCGTAAAGGACAAAACCAGTCAAAGCTAAATCCGTTTGAAATAAAGTGAATATGAATGTATACAGATTTTGTGTGGTACTCGCACATTTCTACGAAACAACTTTCTATTCGTGCATATATCTAAATGTTTCATCAAAGACCAAAATTTATTACGAATGGTATGTAAACTTCCGTGTTGTTTGCTTTTATTTTTAATAATGAGTGGTGATGAAATGTAATATACTGATAGTGTAAGACACTTGATATTGACTAATAACGTCTGTTGAAAACTGATAATGCTTGATTGTCTCTTAAATGATTGTGCATTATCGTGAAATAGTGATAAGCGTTTTCAGCATTATTACGTATAAGGTGACAAGTGCTGGGCTATGAGAAATTATTTATTTAAATGTTAGCGTTACTGTCTTTTGTGAAATGAAATATGTTCAGTTTAAATCTGGTGTTCGGATGATCAAAACTTGAAAGCAGTAAAACATACTAGGTGATATTCTCCATTTATTGCGTGCAGTATTCGTTATCAACCAATACCTTAGAGTAAGTTACACACTTTGGGGTTTCTGGTTTGTTAGCTTTCGTTGAGTAAGGAGTATGGAATAACATGACAAGGAGAATATTTTTGATTACCTGCGTATCACCCCACTCCTCCGGGTTAAGAGTGAAGCAATATAACACTATGAATATTCGGCAATAGCGAATTGAACTACGTAGCAATCTTAAAGTGTTGGTGACTAAGTACAATACTGTACAAAATGTGAGATCTGCTTTGGGTGAACAATAATCATATGATTCGATCTCATCTCGAATGGAATGAAAGATTATGAATATTCCTTTGACCAATAAGTTGAAAAATGTTAAAAAGGGTAAACATGAGCATGCAAGAGGATGAGAGAAATTTAATTTACAGGGGTAAAAAGTACTTCATCAAATGTCTTTGATCAGCGTTCAAACAGATAGATCGATTGGATTTTGCCCTGGTAATAAACTTGTGCTGCTGGATCTAGTACAATAATGGCAGAAATAATAGTTCATTCCAATGTAATTAATTCTGCATGATATTGTAAAAACTTCTTTATTTTATGACGACTATTCCAATACTAAAACATGTCTGATTATCTAGGGAAGAACGTAAACAAATGTAAAGCAGTGAAGGCTTCACAAAACAATGTTAATTTTCTGTCTCAAGTTGTTTCTTCGATGTGTGATTAGCTAAGCATTCTGACTAATACCGGAAATGAACAGTTTGTGAAAAGACACTTCAGTAGAAGGATATGTTCAGCCTTATGAGAAATATATGGTCGGTTGTTGTTTTAGGTCATCATGGAGGAAGATCACAGACTCGCAGACTATTGACTATATTGCTCACACAATTGGATAACGCAATAAAGCAGAAATGTCTCTGGATGATATTACTACGTTATGTAATCTGGAGGAATCACTGACATTTTCGATCAAAAATCGGTCGTTGTTTATGTGAATTACAAGTGTGTGTTAATAATAATCAACAAACTTTAATGTAATTTACAATTGGAAAATGTGTATTCTTACAAAATATAAAGCGTAGTACTAACTGTAGTGTTCTATTTAACTGTGTCACAAGAAGACGGTAACTTCGATCATACTGTGGTTGAAAATTTGTTTCAATATTTCGATGACGTTGATAAATAGTAGTAAGGAACTATTCTTGTCTACGACAAGGGGCCCACTGACTTTTCAAAATTATTTATTCTGGGATTAAATAAATCGTATTATTAATAAGGCGTTGAACTACATGTCGTAGATTCATTTCAACTGTGAAGATGTTGTTGGTTTACTACTTGTAATATGGCTAATCTCCCATTGCGTTTATTCAAATTACCATTTCCTAAAATGAAAATATTTAGCAGTGTGTACTGAAAAAGCGAAATGTGGAACGTTAGTAGCCATTCGAAATGCACATTAACCATCTTTTAATGTTCTAAAACGGAAACCTGTACATTAACAAGATCGATACTCTAGAACTCCACACGCTTTGGTCGAATTGTATTACTTTCATTACATGCTCAGTTGCAAGCCCACCGAATTTACTGTAATTGTTAGACCGCATACCTCCAATATCGCACAGACTACCTATTTTCCATAATTTCTGATATACCATGGTGAAATTTTACGTATATTATGACAGTATATTGTCCCCAACCACATCTTACATTGGGTGAAATGTCCCCCAGTATTCTAATCTTCTGCAGTAAGTCAAAATATAGATCATAGAATAGAGATGATAACTTAACTTGTCGAATAGATCCTGCTATTTGAAACATTTCCAAAATTAAGCCGTCCATCGGATCACTTCACAGATTCTGTTCATCGTAGTGTCGAGTTGATAATGATAGGCCTATCAGGACTTTAACACAGAATGTTAGTTATTTAAAAAGTTATTTTACAAAGTTATTCTTATATTCTTGACAGCCAATATTTCATATATTTGTCACCAACGTATTCTAAGTAGATAATTTCGTAACTAAATTCCGTTGCGTTTGTCTTTTATTGAAAAGCACGCTAATCTTACTCTTAAGTTAATTTATTTTGTGTGTGTTATGCCTACAGGCGTCAGTTAGAGAAATCTGAAGATTTTCGATATTATTTGGGTAAGATATAGAAGTAGATTAATTTACAACTGATTCTGTTACACTCATCAACTCCTAAGCTTATTTCTTTAGGCAAAATAATATTTAACCCTTTACCACGGGACAAGTTCACGTGACATGAGTGCACATCCGTACATAAGTGGGCATGTATGATTCATACCTATGAACCAGCTCTTCTAATCTTATATGCCCTTAACCGCTCGACCATCTTCTGCTATTTGACCAATAATTAACGTCTTTGATATCTACAGACAACGAACATAGTATAGCTAGCAGTAGGAGTGCCTTCCCAACCAAAACTCTAGAACAGGGTGTAATTTGATACCTTCTCTCAGGATTAGTTCATTAGCTATGAGTTAATTATTTCAACGATATTATTTCGCGATACACTTATAGCGATGTTTCAGTTAATAATTTACATCATTTGTAATTTACGTTTTCTTAAAAGAATTGTTTTTCACATTCAGTTCTTAATTTATTGCCTTTTAATACGGTGTTTTTGCTTGAATCACGTAAAATATTTGTCTTGTGTTATTGGTTTTTCATCGTTAATATATTATTCCTTCATCGATATTTTAAATCTCAATCTGACATTTATTCAGTGGCTTACTCTTTCATCGTCCAATGTATTTCAAACCCTATTTACTATTTTACTTCTTTTTTTTTCTTCTATTTCCCACCATGTATCGTGAATATTATTTTTATCGAAGAATTTAGAAAACTTCGTTTCAGCTAGTATTATATTATTCTTTTCAATAACGTTTTAAGGCACCCTGGCTTTAATTGTTTTGTTTTTTTCCCCCGGTTATTTAATATCAAAACTGCACACACAACTTGATTTATTTTTTCGTAATACAGAACGTTCGCGATTCAGGTTTGTGTAAAGATATGCTTTCTGAGCATTGTAAATTTCACATGATTTCGAATTCATCTGATTTTTTTTTTTTAGTTTTATATTTATAAAGATATGAAAACTTTAGAACATTTAAAAATATGCAATTTCTGTGGGCGTTTATCAGAATACACTTTGTTTTTTTTTTATTTCTTATTACATTCCAGTGGTTTTAAAAATTGATAAAATTTTCGCTCCCTGCACAACTGAAGTGTTCAAACCAAAGAACTAGTATTCTTTTGTTTGTTCTTAGGTTTTCATTTATATTAATAGTATTTTGCTTTAATTCTATTTCATTTATCTATCGGCTATGTTGTAACGCTTAAAGTTAAGTGCAATTGTAAAGTAGAGATAGTTTTAGGTTTTCATATTTCTTAGTGAGAACGTGACTTTATCACTTTAGTTTGTTCAAACTGTGTACTTAGTATATTTCTAGAATATATGTGTATGTATTTGATATATGACTGTGTATTTATACATTTCCATACGTACAGAAGTGCATGTACTGCACTCTGCCATCTGATCCCACGCCCAGCTACCATCAGACTGTGTCCTCCACTATCAATGGCCTCATCTCCTCCTCCCGTCTCCCGCGACTGCCTCCGACCTCATTGCCCCGCGCCCCCCACCATTTACTTCCTCCCCAAAATCTACAAACGTAAGAACCCTGGCCGCCCCTTTGTCTCTGCCTGTAACTGCCCCACCGAGCTTATCTCTAAATATCTTGACTGCGTCCTTGCCCCTCTAGTGGCTTCTCTCCCTTCTCTCATCCAAGACACCAACCACGCACTTCTTTTGTTCAACTCCTTCTCCTTTCCTCCTGGCCTCTCTAAACTTCTCTTCACTCTCGACATCCAGAGCCTTTACACGGTGACCACTCACCACGAGGGGCTGCGTGCACTCAGACATTTCCTTCACCTCCGACCCAACCCCCAACTCGACACCTTCACACTCGTTCGTCTGGCTGAACTTGTCCTCTCACTCAACTGCTTCTCGTTCGCGGGAGATTTCTACCAGCACTCTCGGGAGTAGCCATGGGAAAGGGAATGGGCCCCAGCTATGCGAATCAGTTCGTTGGCTATGTTGAGGCCCAAATATTCTCAAGTTTCACTGGTCCCACTCACGAACTATATGGCAGTTATATTGACGACTGTATCGGTGCAACCTCACTCTCCCGCGAACAGCTCGACGCCTTCCTCTCTTTTGTCAAATCTTTCCATCCTGCCCTCCACTTTTCCTGCACTATCTCTGACAGCTCTGTCTCCTTTCTTGACATCTCAGTCAGCATTCATCACTCCACCCTTACCACCTCCATCCACTACAAACACGCAGACTCACACTCATACCTCAACTTCTCCTCCCACCCTAAACGCACCAGGCTTTCCATCACCTATTCCCAATTCCTCCTTCTTCGCTGGCTCTGTAGTGACGATCATGATTTTGAGACCCAGTCTCAACTCATGGCTCGCCACTTTATCCTATGTGGATATCCCCTCAACACTATCCACACCGCCCTTGCCAGTGCACTTTCCGTGGACCGTGCATCTGCATTCTCCCCCCAAACCCGCCTTGCCGTCTCCCGCCTCCCTTTTCCCCTCACCTACCACCCACAACTCTACCTCTCCAACGC
>NC_068987.1:51214166-51215093 GCF_001194135.2 Octopus bimaculoides | reverse complement strand
CTTGCCTCCATCCCCCTTGCCTCCATCCCCCTTGCCTCCATCCCCCTATCTCCTACTTCCTTCCACCCGCCTTTCCTCTCTTGCTCTGACTCCTACTTCTCTTCAGTCCTACTTCTCTTCAGTCCTACTTCTCTTCAGTCTTACTCTCTTCTCTCGTACCCACCTTCCCCTTCCCCTTCATCGTCAGCTCTCCCTTATAAGCCCACCCCACCTCTACATATTCCTACCCCACCTTCTCCATCCTTCCCATCCCATCCTTTACACCCTCTCCCACATACCCACTTCTATCCCACCCTCTGCCTACCCACATACCCCACCTCTACTACCACACTCAGCCTATACCACACCCACCCGTGCTTTCCACAATCTCGCTTCCCCCACCTCACCACACCACACCGCATGACACTACACTATACCACACAACACACCACCATGCACACACTAGCACTGACCAATTCCCATCCCGAGCCCTCTTTCACACGCACATACGTATTCTCTTACACACACGCGCACCTTCGTTTTGGGATCACTACTACTTTATTATCTCCCCTTCTTCTTAGCTCTCCTGTGTGACCCCTCCTGTCCGGTATTCACCATGATAGATCGCTAACCACTATACACATTTGTTTTCCTCTGCTTGTCTCTCTCCCCTTGTTTCTTTCTGTGTTCCTTTCTGTGGAAGAGCGTAGGCTCGAAACGTTAAAGACTTTTTCAATTCCTGAGCGTTACACTAATGCATCTGTTTATTTTCTACACCACCTGTCTTCGTCTTTTGTTTTTTTTTGTGAATTCTCCCTATATATATATATATATATATACATAAACACACGCATACACAAACATGCTTAAAATCACACTCACACATACATACATACATACATGCATGCATACATACATACATACATTCATACAGACAAACATATATAT
>NC_068987.1:51212690-51213878 GCF_001194135.2 Octopus bimaculoides | reverse complement strand
ATATATATATATATATATATATATAACGCATTAATATTGCTATGTTAATATGGTGTTAGTTACGAGTAAGCAATATAACAAATACTTCAAATACTGAATACAAAATATGAATGTAAAAACCTTGTCTTCATACACCTTTGGCTAACATAAAAACACTAAAGCAAAGTACTTTTAACACACCAGTAGTAATAACCAAACTGGCTGCCAAAATTGCAATTTATATCGAAATCGATTTTAGCTTGTACTTCGTGATAGTGTCTTTATACTGTCATAATGGACAATTAATGAAGGTGTACAATTGTACAAAGAATTTCAAATATAGTATTGGAACTAATCTGGTATATGAAGACAAAGTGTTTACATTTGTGTATTATGCAAATATTTAGACTATTTTCCGTTTATTATCCAGTAATGAACCTGGATACACCATCAGTGAGGTTTCCTTGGGTAATATATTACGTGCTTCATTTACTTTCCACTTGAGATACATTGACCCAGGCTACATAGTCTTCATAAAGTGTCCGATTAGTAGTACACTGGTAGCAATACCGCTTCCATGGTGCGCACTTCCATGACCACAACTACCTTTAGGCAATTTCCCCGCCACAGCCAACCTGGTGGTCTTCTACACATAGGCTCCGATGACTTCAAGCATATTCTAAACTTTGAGAAGTCATAGATCTGGCAAACCTCAGCATTCCACCTCGATGGGATAACACCTTGTTTCGAATCTATTGCTTTGACATTTCCTTTTTTTGTTCTTTCAACTGGCTCCTCGATGTGATCTTTCCAAGAAACGAACAGTTCTAAAAGAACAACTTGCTTCAATGTTCCTGAAATTAGTACAATATCAGGCTTAAGTGATGTTGAGAGGACGGTTTCCGCTTCCACTAGTCGACTTTCAACTCCCAAGGATATATATATATATATATATATATATATATATACGTAATTTCTGGGCTAATGAATAATATGCTCATTACTGTCTTGATGTGTTGAGTAAAGCACTAGCATGTTTTGGGCTACCTGGTGTCAACTGCAGTTGGGGTATATTTTCGTTGAATCTACTTCAGGAATTCCGCAGTATTAGTTGAGATAACAATCATTAATAGAAGATGAAGATGGATGTGGAATTAGACTTTATTTCGTAAGACGATCGTTTCGACCCACCCTGCACAACATCCCAGC
>NC_068987.1:51210024-51211392 GCF_001194135.2 Octopus bimaculoides | reverse complement strand
ATGAAACACGTGTAATCTTTTTATTATATTTATCTTATGATATTTACTTTACTTTATATTATACTCATTTATTGTGCTTTTAATTATTAATTTTTCTATATGTGATAGTGGATTTTCATCGATGAGTTCTTGAAAATTGGTTATTTTCCCTAAAACTATATATTTTTTATATATACTTTATCTATAAGGCTCAATTTAATATTAAGTTTTTATAAATTGATTTTAATTGAGTTTTTTACCTGTAATTTTGGATTTTGTCCCTAATATTATTATTATATATATATATATATATTTTACTGCATTATAAAATGAAAACTTGTCTGACTGTAATATCGGCAATGTTTCGTGCGTAGGAAATTTGTAACGTTTTCAGTCACGAATGAAATCGCAACTCGGTTATGAAATTGTCCATCTTATACATTTTATTTGTCCATGAAGTTATTGTGTATATATAAAGAGAGACAGAGAGACAGGCAGACTGACAAGATGTTTACACCAGTCTGTTATATATAGTATTGGCTAATATTTTATAACCATTCACTATAGTGCGTAATAGAAGTCAAACACCTACTATAACCATGATCAGAATTTATATATGTTTCTATATCCTTGCAATATGGAACAGTACACTGGGACGAACTGGATAAATTTATACAATTCAAAGAATTACCTGGTTGATTGGATGAAGATGCTTCACCACGAAGGTTTTAGATTTCCGACAATCAAAAATCTAGGGCAGTCAATAATTAGGTGTTACGATTAGCCGTCTGATGGTGGAGCAAGACGTATGATTATGAAGTAGCTCTAAACTCGCTTTTTACACGCTGTCCATACAATTTAAAGTTGATTATAATTGACTCAAGGCGGTGAGCTGACAGAAGTGCTAGCACGGCGGATGAAATGCTAAGTGGTATTTCGTCTGTCCTTACGTTCTCAGTTCAAATTCCGTCGACCTTGCATTTTATCCTTTCAGGGTTGATAAATTAAGTACCAGTTGCGTACTTGGGTCGATCTAATTGACTGACCTCCTCCCCTAAAATTTCAGGCCTTGTGCCTAGAGTAGAAGAGGATTATAATTGACGCAGTATTCAGTTCATTCTTTTGTTCCAGAAAGTATCTGTAACTTTTTTTTTTCTTTGACACGTACCCTAAAGATACTTTGTGTTTCAAGATCGGCGTCCAGAATGTCAAGAGACTGATACATAAAATTTATAAATATCAAACGTTATTCTGCAAAAAATTATAGATGAGCGTTTTATTAATACTTTCCATGTGCTACGTCTTCATGTTGTTTTTCTATTATCTTATTTCTCCTTTTTTATTTAAATCAACTACACACACACACACACACACACACACACACACACA
>NC_068987.1:51208789-51209436 GCF_001194135.2 Octopus bimaculoides | reverse complement strand
ATATATGTATATATATATATATAAATATACATGTATATACATACATATATATATATATATGTGTGTATGTGTGTGTGTGTGTGTGTGTGTGTATGTGTGTGTGTGTGTGTATGTGTGTATGTATGTATGTATGTATATATTCTTATATTATTTTATATATTTCAGCTCAAACGCTGAGACTATGCTGGAGCGGAGCACTGATATATTTCCTCTGAAGTTACAAACATTTCCAGCATTATCCAGGGAACGATTCGAACCCTGAGTCACAATGTAACTTAGACCGATTATTATTTTAAAATATGTCCATATACAGAATTCAGTTTATCCCGTTTGTTCAATCAAATCGCTATATATGTGTTTCAGATTTTGCGTGTGTATATATATATATATATGTGTGTGTGTTATTTCTTTACTACCCACAAAGGGCTACACACAGAGGGGACAAACAAAGACAGACAAACGGATTAAGTCGATTTTATCGACCCCAGTTCGTAACTGGTACTTCTTTAATCGACCCCGAAAGGATGAAAGGCAAAGTCGACCTCGGCGGAATTTGAACTCAGAACGTAGCGGCAGACGAAATACCGCTAAGCATTTCGCCCGTGTGTGTGTGTCTGTGTTTTCGTATGCGTGTGTGAGAGAGAGGG
>NC_068987.1:51201032-51208659 GCF_001194135.2 Octopus bimaculoides | reverse complement strand
ATATACATACTGTTGTGACTGAGGAGAGTCATTCTCTTTTAGTGCCTTATATATAATTCAACACACTCATCGGTAAAATTTCCACTCATTTACTTATTTATCATCCTAAAATTTTCGTTGCATCTGGCAACCTTTTCAATAGTTATTGACTCTGTCTGTTATTGAAGCTGCGTACTTTTGGTTTGTTTGTGCGCATGTGTGTGGGTCATTGTGTGTGTGTGTGTGTGTGTACGTGTGTGTGTGTGTGTGTTTTTGCGTGTGTGTGTACCTCTATCTCCTTGTGTGTGCATGTCTGAGTGTGTCTCTGTGTGTATGGATTTTTTGCAACTATGTACTGTGTCTGTTTTTATGGATGTGTATCTCCATATCTGTGGACGTGTGTCTCCATATGTGTCGTTGTTTGAAGTGAAGTGTGTGTGTGTATATATAATCATGTTTCAGTCCACAACTCTTCTACTCTACAGTAGGGATGTAGACAACTTTAATAGCATATTTAAGTTCAACTCTAGTAAAGGTAATGTAGAAACTGAGAGGAACGTAATGGAGTGCATCCAGTAAGTAGCTATCTCCATTCACCAAAGTATCAAGGTAATTATAGATTACCCCACTAGGAACCCCAACAATACAATTCTCGTCCTTGATACTGGACTTTGGATAGAGACTGTGAACAACTCCTATAACATGAAACTCATAGCTTCGAAATATGTTGTTCACGAGAACTCAGCTTTGTCACACAACAGGAAAATTAGCATACTGATGGCAGACTTAGGATAATGAACAATGTGTCCCCACTATGCAAACCCAATGAAACGAAGAAACATGTACAGAACTTCATGCACCGCATGCAATTCTCTGGGTATGATCAAAAAGGTAGAGTCCGAGTAAGAAAGAAGTTAGATAACATTATATGTAATGATACCAGTGGTACCTGCCCTAGATGTAGAAACAAAGATTGGAATAGAATACAAAGAACTTGTGACAAAATAAACAGGGTGAACACGTGGTAGAAGTTCGAGTAAGAAAGAAGGTAGAGTTCGAGTAGAAAGAAGTTAGATAACATTATATGTAATGATACCAGTGGTACCTGCCCTAGATGTAGAAACAAAAACTGGAATAGAATACTAAGAACTTATGACAAAGCAAACAGGGTGAACACGTGGTATAAAACCGACAAATATCAAGGAGTGATGTTTGTAGATATCACAGCTCATGGAGAACTAGCCCGTAGATTTAGGAAAGCTCTGAAGTAGACCAAACACATTAAGATTGTTGAAAAGCCAGAGAACTCTGTCAGATCACAACTATGCACGACGTACCCCTTTGAGAATATCATATGCACCAATGATAATTGCATGGTATGTAGGATTAGCCCTGGCATTAACTGTACAACTAGAAATGTAGTTTACAGCATAAGATGCATAGAAAGTGCTTGTAAATACATGAACATGGCATACATAGTGGAGACATCTAGGAGTATTGCGGAACAACTAAATGAACATTTGAGACAATATGACGACAAAAAGTATATGCACATGTATATGGTTCCAAAATTGCGTTTCACATCTCAGCGCTATAGTAGACGCTATATATTTCTACACTCCAGGACAGTTGCTCCTATATACTTATTACCTGTACAGTTACACATCCGCGTGTATGTCATTTTTATTGAAATATAAGGGGCTGGCTTAAAAGTGTAAGATTATGAGAAAAATTGCTTGCGATTTCTTTGCACTGCAATTTACAATAAGAAAGAATTTGCAACATATTAATTATGTGAGTAGATTATAGCAGATAACAAAATTCTATTATGCTGAAACATTAACTATGATAGGAGTATTAACAATAAAGCATAACTGAACACACTGTAACCAAATAGGGAATTTTATCAATCACCTAGCTCTAGATATCTATGCCAAACTATTTTCTTATAGCAGAAAGAAACTTGATACAAGCCATTCGAAAAATATGATGATAGCAGAAAACATGATAGACAATATAGTAATAGTAACTACATTTCTTGCTTGTATTAACTGAGTGTGAAACTTCATATGATAACATTTTATCCACGACGTATATCGCAGGTCTGAACGAGTGAAGGAAGTGGAAATATTTAGATATTTATTGTACAAGATAAGGAAAATATATTTAGAACAGGACCGTGGTCGTGTTTTCAATTATGCACGCGCCGATACAAACATCCAATGACAGTGACGTACACACACACACAAACGTATATGCATCAACGTATGTGTGTATGTGTGTATGTGAACGTGCGTGATTGAGTTCGTGAGCGTGTTCCTGTGTATATGTGTGTGTGTGTGTGCATGTGTATGCTTGCTTCTGTGTGTGCATATGTATGCTTGCTTCTGTGTATGTGTGTGTGTGTGTGTGTGTGTTTGTGTGTGTGTGTGTGTGTGTGTGTGTGTGTGTGTGTGTGTGTGTGTTACTACAAACCTTGCCGTGATCTTGTTAGCTAACCTTTTGTTTCGCTATAAGGATACCGTAGGCAATTTCCTTATTATTCTTTTAGCTATCAACGTAATCTACTCTGGAAACAAGAACCATGCTATTGAAGGCTTTGTTTGACCTACTCGACCTCTGTCATATTAAATCATCCACTTCCCGCTTAGACTTCACAGTATAAGTAATCTGATGTAAATTGTTCCTTACATTTTGCGATATATATCAGGTTTGCTAAAAAGTTCGTTCGGATATTTCGAGAAAAAAATGAGACACAAATTTTAAACAACAGTTAATTTATTGAATGTTGCTACTTATCGTTTCGTCTCCAGTATCTTCTGCTACATTGTTCGTAGATTCATTATGTATTAATCAAAGAATTTCCTATCCATAATGGTGAAAAACCTTTCCAGGGGAATTCTTTTCATCCTCGTCAGAGTTGAAGCTTTGTCCATTCAGTAAATTTTGAAGAGACCAAAAGAAGAGAAAATCTGAAGACGCAAGGCCTGACGGATATGGAGGGTGCGGCAAAAGTTCCCAGCCAAGACTTGACAACTTCTGTCGCGTCTGAAAATGATTGCGCTTTCTGACATTGTCGTGATGAAAGAATATGCTATAGGCGCTTCAGCTGAATCGCTGCGTTTAATTTGCCCAGCTGGTCACAGTACACATAGCTGCTGGAATAAGAATAGCCTGTGCAAAGTTCAAAGAACTCCTACCTAAACTGTATGATGCATTTGCGCGAACAGCCATGCCACACAGCTGTGACTGCTGAGGACATGCATAGGCTTGAAAGAAATGAAGCTAGTATGCTCCACTGAATGTGTAATGTCAGCGTGCTTACACGACAGTGTGTAAACGCCCTGAGGATAAAGATGGACATAAAAAGCATCAGATGTGGTGTGCAAGAGAGATGACTGCGCTGGTATGGTCAAGTGTTGCGTATGGATGAGGACAGCTGTATGAAGAACTGTCAAACCCTAACAGTGGAAGGAAATTGTGGAAGACGTAGACCCAGGAAGACATGGGATGATGTGGTGATGCACGACCTCAAAAGTCGGGCCTCACAGAGGCAATCACAAGCGACCAAGACCTTTGGAGATATGCTGTGCTTGAGAAGACGCGGCTAGCCAAGTTAGATTGTAGCTGTTGCCCATGCCAGTGTCGCATAACTGGCCCGTTTAAAAGTACTCTTCAATCATCGGGCAATACGCTGTGCTTGAGAAGACCTGCTGAGTCAAGTGAAGCCGTAGTCGTGGTCGATTCTAGTGCCGCTTGACTGGCACTCGTGGTAATGGCACGTAAAAAACGCCATTCGAGTGTGGTCAACGCCAGCTGGCCTGACATGTTCCCGTGTCGGTGGCACGTCAAAAGCACCATTCGAGCACGGTTGATGCCAGTTCCGCCTGACTCGCGACCGTGTCGGTGGCACGTAAAAAGCACCTACTACACTCTCGGAGAGGTTGGAGTTAGGAAGGCTATGCATCTGTAGAAACCTTGCCAGATCAGATTGGAGCCTGGTGCAGCCTCCTAGCTTGCCAGTCCTCAGTCAAAACATCCAACCCATGCCAGCATGGAAAGCAGACGTTAAACGATGATGGTGGTGGTGCTGCTGATGAGGATGATGATGATGAACATGATGATGTATATTCCGGTCACTTCAGAAATGTAACCGCTCGTAGGCTGTTGGCGATTTTCCTTTTTTCTTTTTGGACTTTCCTCTTTCCGACGGAGAGTTGTGATCGAAATGTTAACAACTCTCTCATTTCAGTGAGCATTAAATTAATATATTGTTTGTGCATATCCTCATGTTCTTTTTTTTTCTTTTCTTCTCCATTTTGTTAATTGTTTGTTCTTTGAATTGACTATATATATATATATATATATATATATACACACGCACATATCATATCATACATACACACACGCACACACCCACACATATCATATCATATATATACATGATGGTCTCTCCCGTCGGTTTGGACGTATGAGTCTCCGACAACGTACTCTTTGTCATTCATAATGCTTGAATGTGATATTTAAGTCCCGTCAACGATTTACAAAAAAGGCCACAGATGTTACAAGTATGAGGATTACAGGTGGTATATTTGCAGCTGCTTTTCTCCTTTGTCTTGCACCCCGAAGCCTTTTAATTCTGTTTGCAACAAAAATTTTGACACAGCGATCTCCATTTAGTTCGTTCCAAGGCTGTTGAATCAAAGATGTTGTGAGCTATTTTCATCTCTAAGAGATTACTCTTCAGGTTGTCCTTATATCTGAGCCAAGGCTAACCAACATTCCTGTACCCACTCTCAAACTGGCTGAACATGAGGACTTTGGGTATTCATTCGTCACTCATTCTGACGAGATGGCCAGCCCAGCGCAATTGTGTTTGTATAAGGAAGTTCTCAATTCCAACAATCTTACGCTTGCTAAACAAGTCGGTACTAGAAACTTTGTATTTTAGTGAATAACCGCAGATTGTCTTCGGACACGCTTTGTGGAGATATCTATTTGGTTAATATGTCGTCTCTAAAGTATCCATGATTCTGAGCTATATAAGAGAGAAGTAAAAATAGCTGCTTTATAGACCTGTAGTTTCGTGTAAATTTGATGCCCCTTTCATACCATAGGCGATGACGAAGTTTGCCAAATGTGTTGGTTGTCTTTGCAAGACGGTTAACGATTTCAGTGTCAATGGGTTGCTCTCTCAGAATGAAAGGTAGACTGTATATATATATATATATATATATATATATATATATATATATATATATATATATATATATATATATATATATATCAGTAAGAATATATAAGTGTAATTCAGTAAAATTCATTGAACAAAGTATACTATACAAAGATTTTGTTGATTTAACGAAAGCCTCAGATAAGGCGGAAAGATAAGCACTACAAAGAACCTTAGGAGAGATGCGGCCCCCACATAATTCTGTTGATATATTCGTCAACAACAAACCAGCCTGAAAATTCTGCCTCAAATCAAACAGTGCTCTGTCGCTACTTTATTCCTCATACAATTTTCAGTTGTGAGTGTTCATGCAGTTAAATATTGTGACCCACACATATTTGTCTGCCACTGCACAACATACAATATATATCTAATCTGAATTGTTATATTCATAATATAATAAAGTTCTCTCCATTGCCTGTACTGTTTTTGAAGATACAATACTTTTGAAACAATCTTCATCTAGTGTAATTTTGATGTCTCTTGTCAGCTGTGTTACTTGATGTGGGGAAATCTTCAATTGTATTTGCGATACTATTGAATAGTGTCATGGAATAGTAAATATCCACCAACATTTCCATCTATGATGCCTGCGCCATTATGTCCCTTCTATGCTCTTCTCAAAGAATGATCATGTATCGAATGTATCGACATATCAACATCACATCAAAATAGTCGAAAGTTTTCACTAGAAATGTCTAGAGTGTATAGTTATACAGTAGTCGGAAATATTGCATACATAGAACACACATGCTATGAGTACAGTATTGTCAGTGTGTAAACTTCCATCGTTGTGAACATGTCATCTATATTGATGATTTAAGGACGACAAAGTAACTTCCTCATAGAGAATAAAGTCTTAGTAATCGTCCAGAACAAAAGCAAAAGAGATTTTATGACGTCGTGAAACACATGTTGAAGTACTGGAATATCATCACAGTTTATTAGAAATATTTCAGTCAAGAGATTCGAAAGGTTGGGGAGGATAGCCAGCTGTTCAAAAAAATTGAAAAGCCCAGTAAATAGGAAAATCTAATTCCAAAATGCTGCAGGAGGTTGAATTGCTGCTAAGCAGAAAAAGTAGAGAAACTATTGACTCCGTTCTCTGTGGCCATATTGCAATTTCAAATGCCGGACTTGTCGTCCATAGAAGGTCACATACAGAGAGACCAACTCTCAGTGCCTATGTGTATAGGACCCTAACAATCCCAGTCTTGCTCTGTTGTACCTTATGTACAAAGGTGTACTCATCCTCTGTTGAAGTGAAAATATATGTTCACTGAGTGCACAACAGGAGCCGACGAAAGCCTTGTGAGTGATTTGGTAGAACGGAAACTGAAAGAAGCACGTTATATATATGCGTGTGTATGTGTATGTTATGCATGTATTATGCATGTGTGTGTGTTTGTGTCTTTGTGTTTGTGTTCGTCCCCAACAGTTCAGGAGACCTGTCTTGGTGTTTACGTCCCCATAAGCGAGCGTTTCGATAAAAGAGACGGGTTGAATGAGAACCAAGCTTAAAGGAAAATAATTACTGGTGCTCAGTTCATCCAGTTAAAATTCCTCAAGGCGGCAATGGAGCATGGCCGGAGATCAATGACTGAAGCAAGTAAAGGATAAAAGATAGACTGATTAGCTGTTTCACGACCCTTGACAGAGTTATATGCTTCATTCTTCGCAAAAGTTTAATGCAAATAAGTTTACGTAGTCATATGAGGACCCATGGTAAACGTATAATCAACACAGTTACAAATTTATGTCTGCATTAGGAATTTCCCTATGCAGGATATAAACTGTACTACACACAATTAGTTACGTTTAAATACATGCATTTAAATATATGTATAGATATGTTTGTAGATCCATAGATACATACATATATGTGTGTATGGATATATATATATATATATATATATATATATATATATATATATATATATATATATACACATCTGTATGTATGAATATATTTTCAAATATATACATATGTATTTTATATATTACAATATATTAAACATATATATATATACATATATATATATGCACATAGATATATACAAAGATATATATATACATACATGCATGCATAAATACATACATACATATATACATACATACATGCATACATACATATATACATACATACAAACATACAGGCATAAGTTCATAATTTAGAAATTTAACGGTTTCCAACTCGAGTGGTTGCTGTATCATTTTAAATTAACTTTTTGGAAAACTAAACTCTAGAACAGCACTGAGGCGGACAGAAAATAATTGATGAGAAATTGGAAGAATATAAGTTATTAGAAAGATAAACTATTTCAGATTTTAGCAGCTCAGAACGTCGCACTTTAAGTGTTATCGACTGAGATTAACATATATATATTTACATATATGATATATATATGTATGTAT
>NC_068987.1:51195604-51201022 GCF_001194135.2 Octopus bimaculoides | reverse complement strand
AGATAGATAGATAGATAGATAGATAGATAGAAACATAGATAGATAGATGTTTGTATGTATGTTTATATATATTTATTTATATCTATATTTATATATGATATGCCAATGTATTTAACAGAAATACTGGATTACTAACGTAGGAAGAAAAATTGTAAACAACTGATTATTAAGCGCTAGGGTGAACAATAATGGCGTAAATAAACGTTATGTAATAATGTTAAGAATACCATGCTTTCAACAAAAATGATGCGGTTAAAATCTGACTAGTGATAAGTATAAAACTGTTGTGTATAATTTTTACTGTGGACATAAGTATAAGCAACTAAATTACGATCAGTATGTAGGGCTGTAGCAGTAGCAATCATGTAACAAAAAGAAATATATTGGAACCATGTAGTTATTTAGAGTGAAGAAACTGTTTGCTTTTAAACATTTTAAGGATAAAATCATTATGCGGCGAAAGTATCAGTACGGAATAAAGATTTCTTACATAAACATACATCATAAACTATCAGTACTGAAGAAGTAATTGTTATTTTGTAAATTATACAAAATAATACGGTTGGTATATTATCTCTAAGTAAGCGGAGAAATCCTAAAAATGTATAATTTATTACAATATATCTATAAAGGTTTTATTTACTGATGTCTAGATTGGAAGAAGCATTTTCGTCTTCTTAACCCTAACCCTAACCCTAACCCTAACCCTAACCCTTAACTCAAAACAACTCAGTTATTTGACTCCGATGAAATCAATTCAGGTTGAATCATCGTGATTGGAGATTCGACATGATCGACGCCCAGTGGTTCACAGTACAATTCTAAGTTTGTATGCTCATTATAAATAGTATATATATTGGTATATTCTTTTCTACTGTAGGCACAAGGCCCGAAATTTTGGTTGAGGGAACCAGTCGATTAGATCGACTCCAGTACGCAACTGATACTTAATTTATCGACCCCGAAAGGATGAAAGGCAAAGTCGACCTCGATGGAATTTGTACTCAGAACATAAAGACAGACGAAATACCGCTAAGCATTTCGCCTGGCGTGCTAACGTTTCTACCAGATCGCCGGCTTAAGAATATTCATATATTAAACATCCCAATGAAAATTATTATAAGCACGGGGTTGGACAAAATAATGTAAACACCACGTTTGATGTTTAGCTATTTTTTTCTAATAGCAATATGTCAAATTCAAGACTTGTCTAGTCTCTCTGTTTGTATTCTTATGCACATTGAAGGGCTTAATTTTCTCCTTCTGCAGATATTTATATTTAAAAAAAGAAAATGTATAACCCATCTGATTTCCAAAGTAGACAAATTGCTGCAGTGCTGATGGTTGGAACCTGAGTCACTGAAAGTAATCTTTTCCTCCCTCACACTCTTCCTCTTTAGAAATTGCAAGACATGCCAGATTGGTTCTCTATTTCAATGAAAAAGAGGTGGACAAGTATTTTCTACATTTTGAAAAAGTTGCTAAAAACCGCAAGTGGTTTAAGGAGTCTTGGACTATGCTACTGCAAACTGTTTTGAAGGATAAAGCTCAGGATGCATTTTCGGCCTCATCTGTAGAGCAAAGTTCAGATTATGACCTGGTTAAGAGGACCCTTTTAAAAGCTTATGAGTTTGTGTCCGAAGCTTATCGACAGAAATTCAGGAATGCTCATAAAAGGGACAATAAGACCTTTGTAGAGTTTGTTAGGGAGAAAGAAACTTTGTTTGATAGGTGGTGTAGTTCTAAAGAGGTCACAGATATTGATAGTTTTAAGCAGTTAGTTTACATGCAGGATTTCAAACAGATTATTCAATCTGGTCTCAAGATTTATTTGGATGAACGAAAGTTTGATGTTTTACATGATGTAGCTATGTTGGTAGATGATTATTATTTGATTCACAAGGATTCTTTTTGGTTTCTGAGGTCGTAGTCTTCTGGTCCAAATGGTTTTTTTCCCAGGTAAGACTTCAGGTCATTCAGGTTGCAGTGTTGAGAGGACAGCTTCAAATTCTACTGACAAGCAATCAAATTCATCTCAGTCTAATTTTAAAACTCCCAATCGTTCTGGTGATGGCTGTGCATATTCCACAGGTTCCCTAAATGCTTTTGTGTCTGTTGCATCTAAGTCTTTCTTTTCGGGTGGTTCTGAGGAGACCTTTGTTTGTGAGAGTAGGTTTCCAGATTCCATAGTTCGGAAAGAGATTTGATGTTTGTTTTTATTATTCTGTGTCGCTTATGGGAGATAAGTCTACCTCACGCCCCTTTACTAATTTGAGGGATACTGCAGCTCTTCAGTCTCTGGTTTTGAAGGATATTTTGTCTTTGTGATGAATTTTCAGCTAACCCAGATGTTTTGCTTTAGAGAGTAGGTGGCAATTCTTCTTCTCCACTTCATTTTGTAAATTTAACTTCAAAACTGATTTCTGGTGAGGTAAAAGTTGGTGTTCTGGACCCTCTCCCAGTTTTCGGAGCCGATTTGTTGATTGGAAATGATCTTATGGCGTCCAAAGTTTGTGGTGTTCCTATTGTCACTGTTTCTCCGGAGAGTTCCGTTAGTACAGAAAACATGGAGAAAGATTTTCCCGGTATTTTTCCTTCTTGTGCAGTGACTCGTAAGATATCGAAAGACATCTCTTCCAAGTGGTCTTTCTTTTTGTTAGGTAGTTACTGATGACTTACCTTCAAAGGGTAGAAACTCTTCAGGTCTTCTTGATCAGTCTGATAGTGTGTCAGATGGTGATCACATTCTTTCTAGAGAGCAGCTTTTTAGTGCGCAGTGTAAGAATGTTGAGTTGCAGAAGTTAACTAATAAGCCTGTTTCTTTTGAGGAGGTTAGCAAGGTTCCAGCAGTTTGATATTACATTAAGGATGGTGTTCTGATGAGGAGATATAGACCACCGGACATTCCTGTGGGTGATGAATGGAAATTATATCAACAAATTGTAGTACTAAAATTGTTACGAAATCATGTACTTTCATTGGCACATGAAAGTACCATGGCAGATAATTTACGTGTAAGCAAATCTTGAGAGAGAATGTTGTCACGTTTGTTGAAAATTGTTGGAAAACCAAATCAGAAAGCTCCTCCCATTCCTTTAAAACTCATACTGGCTTTTGTGGAACATTTCAGTTGAGTTTATCATTGATTGTGTTGGTCCGTTACCTAAAACTAAGTATGGTAATCAGTATCTTCTCACTATCATATGTTTTTCTACAAGACTTTCTGAAGCTATTGCTCTTCATAGGATTGTCACTCTTGTGTTTGTCAAGGCTTTGAGCAAATTTTTTACCTAAATCGGTTTGTCGAATGTTGTCCAGTCTGATCAGGACTCAAATATCATGTCTAAGGTGTTTTAACAAGTTGTGTACCAGTTGGATATTGAATAGGTTAAGTCAAGTGCTTATCACCGTGAGTCACAGGAAACATGACAGAGATTTCATCGGACTTTAAAAAATAAAATCAAAGTCTTATGAGGTGGAGTTTGACTTTGCAACCGTTCGGTCTTGTGATAAGGCGTATTAAGGGCAAAGATAATGTTTATGCTGATGCTCTGTCGAGATTGTAAAATTCAGAATATTATCAAATGACTTGATGATGCTGTATATCGTATCTGCTTTATGATGGTATTATGTTTGCTTGACGCTTCATATTATATCTGCATATTACTGCGTTCTTCTGTACGATGCTTATAATGTTAATTTTATTATCAGTATCTGTAAAACTTTCTTTCCCTTAAGAGGAAGAGTGTTATGGGAATGTATTTTTCTTAATTATAATATTGTAATAATTAAATTTTAGTTATCTTTGGGTCAAACAAGTTTAGCCCATTGGTTGGTTTGGAACCTGTGAAGTCACTATATATATAGTTACCCATTATTCTCAGAGAAAAAAAAATCTAGCCTTAGAGTTACCTCACCTTTGCTTCCCTTCGTTCGGAGAAATTACTATTTTAAGCCAGAAGATTATTGCATTTAGGGGAGAGATAATGACATAGCGTATCCTTGCCTGATTATTCTGGAAGTGCCTTAAAGTATAAAAGACAGTGGCTGAAATGTGAGGGATGACATCGACACGACTTTGGATTTTAGGGCTTTCAAAACTACGCTCGCTGCCAAGACCATTCGTTCACCGTCATCATGGCCATTGAAATCTGCATAATCGAGAGCCTACATCTCCAATCAATACATCTTGGACTTATGACTCTGTTGACTATTTTACTTCGTCCAATATTTGACTATTGACCTTATTATTTTACATCAACTCTATACTGCCATTATTGTAATCTTTATCATATTCTTCCATAAATAACTGAATTGTACAGACCTATTTGTTTTACTTGCTGGTTTCGATTGGGGACTGTTTCCTTGTCATCCAATAACCGGAACAAAAATTTGGATACTTATCCCGGATCGAATTCATTTGACATTTGTAGACATTTGAAAAAAAAATAAAGAAAAAATCTATTTCAAAATTTTGCATTTTTTTTTTTTGCAAACAAGTTAACCGTGAAACCAGCAAATACGGCGTTTAAACTAGAGGATTCTTTTAAGTCCCCAAACCTACAGTAACCCTAACAATATGAATGTATACACATTTATATGTGTATACATAAACACATTTATGTGTATTCTATAGATAGATAGATAGATAGATAGATAGATAGATAGATAGATAGATAGATAGATAGATAGATGAAAAGATAAGCGGAAAGAACAGATAGTCTCTTACAGCTGTTTCGAAATTAGATGCGTAGCTGGTTCTTTTCCATGCAAGTAATTGTGGCAGGCAAAGGTATAGTTTCGATTAACTTCATCTAAAATGTCGGCTGCAGATTACAGAAACCTAAAAATGTTGGTTGTATACTGCTTGAAAGGAAATGGTCAAAGGGTGCATGTATTCTAAAAACAGCTCTGCACGCTTTCTCCTTTTCTCGAATTTTTCTCATCTAGCTTCTGAATCTATCTACGATGAATAACTCTGTCTAATATCAATAATTCGTACTTCCTGTATATATGTTCGGAGAGAATATTGGCATATGCCAAAACCAATATGAACATTATTAAACTGATTTTTTTTTATCGAGATCTTGTGATCTATACTCTTGTAACAAGTAATTCTGTCCTCTTGTTGTATCAATATTTAAATATATAGGTTAATAATCTGACCCGATACCAGTTACCTCTATACTTTTCTTCTATTATATACGTACCGGATAGATTGAAACGCTTCCTACGCACCAGTCCTCCTTTCTTTATTTGCTGCCCATAGCATCGATACCTTCTTAGCTACTGTTCACGTTGGAGCTTAAGCAGCATGTCAAACTGAGCACTAAATGTATATGCCTGTCACCTTAAATTAACACACGTTATATTACGTGAGTTAGATAGATAGATAGATATATAGATAGATGGATATAT
>NC_068987.1:51192640-51195501 GCF_001194135.2 Octopus bimaculoides | reverse complement strand
TATATATATATATAGATAGATAGATAGATAGATTATATGTGCATATACATGTAAAACATACACATATTATACACACATACTCATACATCACGAGAGAAGGAAAGAGAAACAGAGAGCGTGAAAGAGATGAGAGAAGCTGACGTATAAACACAAATATCTATTATTAGAGTTAAAGCAGTAAAATGAGTAAAATAAAAAATAAAATTCCAGACAGTTATCTCAGAAAAATTACATTAATATATAAAAATGAAAGAAGAGAAATTGAGAAAGTGGAGCTATTGCAGGAAATATATATGAAATTTATTTTAAGTATATTAGATCAAGAACAGATAACCATAATATAAGAAAGATGGAAATCATATGATACATTTTCAGCGGTGTAGTAGATTATAATATAAAATATGTGCTAGAAAAAATGTTGCAATTTCAAATCTACTAGTTCGCTATGCATAAATTATTTCAGTGTTTTGAACCACATCGTTAATATTTAAATGGTTATATAGAACAGTATGCAAGTGTTTGTGTCAAATATAATTGCAAAGGAAAATAGACAGAGGATTATTTCGTGTAAATACAATATATGTGGATTATTTTTATCAGGTTATCTGATAAGTAATGTTTTTGAGACCGTATTTGTTGAAACATGCTCTAACACGTTTAAACAAGATTTTTTTTTCTCGGGTGCATTTCCATTCTAACTTGCAGACAAATAGATAATGATTTGTTGTTTTAATAGTCTCTCATGAAAATAGAGGTCACAGAAGACCTCATTAGACTTATCATGCTCTACGAGTATAAAAAAAGCAACAATGCAACAAATACTGTAAAAATTGTGTGTGATGAAAGTGTTTTGAATATTCGCAAGTGCCAACGATAGTTCCATAAATTTCACTTGGAAGGTGCCCACTGCTCTGGGAGCTCTGTCTCTTTTGATAATGAAAATTTGAAAGCCGTTACTGAAACAAATCCATATGCAACAGTTAAAGAGCTAGCAGAAAAGATTAATTCATCACCAACAATTGTCCATTGAGATTTACAAGAATTTGGAATGGTGTCTACGCTTGACAAGAACTGAGTGAACAAGTCAATATCTGCACGTGAGAAAATTCTTCATATTTGCATTACCTTGCGACCGGTGATGAACAGTGGATAATTTATAAGAATGTTAATAGGGACAAGCAAGACTCCATCCAAAACAAGATCTTTATCCTCGGAAAGTTTTGTTAAGCGTCTGATGGGACGTTGTTTGGTGTAATACACCTTGAATCCAGATAATTACAGCTCTCAAATGCACTTTGAGAGACTGAATGAAAAATTCCAAAAAAGGTGCTCTCTAGTCAATCGAAAGGATGTCATTTTCACTTATGACAATGCCAGACTTCATAGTGCAAGAATCATATGTGCCAAGATAGCGGAACTAGGATGGCAAAGGCTTCCACATCCAGCGTATTCTCCTTACCGTGCTCCTTCGCATTATCAATTATTGTGTAGCTTCCAGAAAAAATCATTGATGGAAAAGAAAACAGTTCCTTAAAAGTACTTGGAACGGACTTTCAAGAGTTTTTTCTCTTCTAAGTCAGCTGATTTCTATAGGAACGGCACTAAAAACCTTTTACAGTGTTGGAAGAATGTTATTGGTTCAAATGGGTAATATATAGTAAATTAAATTGGTAACTTACTAGCCTTTTGCTATTTCTTCAAAGTCTTCTACAAAAACTTATGTTACTTATGGGATGAACCGATACAATATAAGATAATGATGTAACGTGAAGGTTCAAGATTCAACCTGGTTACATAAGCCAGGTGATTCCAATTCAGTTATGGAAGCCATTTTCTAATAATTCAGATAATGAAGAAGTTTCCTAGTATAGATTTGCTTTACACTTAGCCATAGCAGGAAGCAATTACACAATTACTTATACCAAATGCAAGGAGACATACACATACACGTTGATAAAAAGATAGAAAGAGATATGCATGATATGAATTATCAGGAGGCTAAGATTTCATATATTACACAAACTTACTTCATTCTTAGGATATACTCGGCGTGTAAAATATAACATGGCATAAAAAATCTGTTCATAAAAATAACACTTGTAAGAATGTAATAAATACACCGAGGAGAACACCTCCACTCATGTTTTTCGTGTCCATATGAGTAATGTTTTACATATGAATAGAAAGGAATGCCAAGTTTTAAAAAATGATTCCATATCTGTGTACTGATGCACCCTGCGTAATATATAGGAAAACATGTAGTTTTAAACAGCGGTTCTATGCTGTGTTTTAAATATATAACTCACTACACAACTATACGTATGAATATCTACATGCGTGAATATATACAAGATAGGTAGATAGATAAATAGATAGATAAATAGATACACAGTTAATAGATAGATAGATATACAACTATATATGTGCACATGTATATATATATATATATATATATATATATATATATATATACATATACACACACATATAATGTATACCATTAAATACACACAGACGCACATTCTCACACAGATATATATATATATATATATATATATATATACAGAGATATGTATAAAAACATGTACACAGCATACGCATATGTTTGTAGATATTTTTGAGGGTCGGTGTACGGGTGCGTGCGTGTGTACATATACAACATATAGGATAAACAGTGACGGAGACAGATCATACTTTGATTGGGAGATCGTTGATCGCTAGAAAGATACGGACACACCTACACATGCACAAGCACAAACGCAAACACGTTGACATATGTATGCGTCTGTATATGTATATGTGTGTATGTGCAGATATAATTGTATATAGATATATATATATATATATATATATATATATAT
>NC_068987.1:51191389-51192049 GCF_001194135.2 Octopus bimaculoides | reverse complement strand
TATATATATATATATATATATGTACATACATATATGTACATGTACTAACATCAGTCTCTATGTGCATGTGTGTGTACGTGTGCGCGTGTGTGTGAATGTGTGTGCAAATAAGATATATAGAAAAAAACTAAAATCATTAGATCATGCAGTGGAAATATAAAATATAAAATTAAATATTAGAATAGTTGATACGAAGAATTTTTAAAAAATAAGTTCATATACTACATAATAAATCTGATGCATTAATATATATATATAAAAAAAGATATATAACAGAAAAAATATCCAGTCAATTTGCAGAATCGAGACATAAGTAGTATTTCTAATTTGATATCACTGTAATTATAGAGAAGGTTATCATAGACCTACGCTTCTGATCATCACTCATTAATATTCCTGCTGCATGATCTAATGACGGCATTTCTTACGTTATTTTCGTTACAGATATTTTTATGCTAACATGTTACGCGTAAGAAAAAGACTAATTGGCCCCAGTTGTGTTATAAGCATAGCTTTTATTGCATGTCATGACACACACACACACACACACACACACACACATACATACATACAGATAGATAGATAGATAGATAGATAGATAGATAGATAGATAGATTCTATATAGGTAATTTATAAGCGTAAATGCATTAATATATATAT
>NC_068987.1:51187986-51191356 GCF_001194135.2 Octopus bimaculoides | reverse complement strand
TATATATATATATATACATATATATATATATATATAATTTCCGAGTATATGTATCCACGCATATTATATTCAAATATATCTATCTATCTAATCCGTATATATATAACATAATGAGAGTTGAAAGAGTATCGAACAGCGTATGTTAGCTTAATGCTCTGGAAAAATGGAAAAAAATCTGTAAAACGGTACAAGTACATATATTTATATATACCAATGCAAATATTTATACGTATACTTGCGTTCTCGTGTCATTACTTTTATCTCCATATAAGTATATGCGTACGGAAGCTCACAAGTATGTGTGTGTTTGTGTATTTGTGTTTGTGTGTATATATATGTATGTGCGTGTGGGGGGGGGTGTACGAATGTATGCATATATGTATTATGGCGTATTTAAAAGAATAGCGAAACGTTCTTAGAAATGAAATATCAAATTTGATCTTGGTGCTACATATTCCCACACATCGTGGAAAAACACACATATAAATATATCTATGTATGTATATATAATTGAATAAGTTGGAGTCAACAAGAAAGTGTAGTTGAACATCTATTTGTAATCACTACAATTGTTTCCACGCAACGTGGTACTCTTATTTAATTCACACACTACAGAAGCCCCAACACATCTGGCAGTACGTATAATACTACTACTGGAGAGCCCCAGGTGAAATCTGAAGGTGGATGAACTTCATACTGTGCTCTTCTACGTTCTTGACGGAATATAACATAACGGTAATTCCTTATAAAATTGTCGTTCACGCCCGTACAAATGCATATTGTATATCAGACACAATTTCGAATCCCTGTGACTCTATTACGGCATGTAATTTTACGTGAGAAAAAAGTTACCTTCTCTAAAGATGCAATGAATTAAATAACCTGGAATATCCAACAGTCCACTGAAATTTCATTCTAAAGGAATATTGTATGTTTCTATATTAATATAATATATGTTAGGTATGTATATGTGTATAAATATATGCACGAATATATCAACATATATAAGATTACAGATGTAAGCATGTGAATATATATACATACACATGTATATATGTGTGTATGTATACATGTATGTATGCCGTGATAGAGAGTGAGAGAGAGCGCTTTATTCGTCCACTCGTTTTAGTCAATAATCTGTATTGGGGCTATACGGCTATACATACATCATGCATATATATACATACATACATACATACATACATAAAATTTGAAGATACGCAACAAAAATTCAATAGGTTATAGCAGTACGTACGTTTCGTACAAGCTACATTTATTCATGTAGTGAGAACACCATAGAATGTACAATGAAAATGTACTCCTCAACTACATAATGGAATTTCATTTTAGAAAGACATTTTGAAGATGTCTGCAAAAAACAAGAGTAAGAGAAGAAAACATACCATCTCGACTGTGCTGCTGTTCAACAGATTAGTGAATCAAACAAGAATATAAAATCTAATCGGAGGGATGAAATTACTACTATCCCTCCAATTGGACGCGATGCCAGTACTAAGTGCCTCTTCTAATTTCTTAACTAGGTCTCCCTCTATATAGATAGATAGATAGATAGATAGATAGATAGATAGATAGATAGATAGATAGATAGATAGATAGATAGATAGATAGATTGGGAAGTAGTTAGATCTTCCAATGCATTCAGCTTCAAACTCTATTGTCAGTTCAAAACAGTTACTGTATAATTATATTTCTCATTTTCTGTTGTTACTCTTAATTTCAAAAACACATCTTTTTATGCTCCGTGACCAATATTATGACCTGATTCACAAAACAAAAAAGAGAAGTTACTTTAGTTTGGTTTGTTTTTTTAACTTAATTAGTTTTCGTATTTCTCATTTGTTAGTTCGTTAATCAGAGGAAAGAGATATGTCCCAATTTAACTCCTATAACAAATTCAATTCAATGGCTGTAATTTTTGACCTAAAATATATTTAAGCATTAATAAAAAATAATGATTTTGTTAAATTTTATTCACTAAATTATTTGAATACCACTGACATCTAGCTTCTGCAATTATATTCTCTAATTTAAGATTTATACAATCATAGACGCCAGAGTCATTTTCCATACTTCGACAATTTTATTAGCGTTGAAGCTAAATATGGAGAGAAATTACAATTGATAGAAAATGTAATGTAATAATGTTCACTAACAATTCGTTTGTTTTTAGTATATTATTTAGTAAAGCGGCGAGCTGTCAGTGTATTAACGATTCAGGCAAAATGTTTTCTGGTATTTCTCCCGGTTGTACGTTCTGAATTCAAATTCCACTGAGGGTGAATTTCATTCTTTGGTGTCGGTATAAGTTATAGTTCAGCACTTGAGCCCATGTAATCGGCTAGCTTCTTCCCCAAAAATTTCAGGAATTTTGCCTTTAGTAGAAAGAATTATTTAATAGTTCGGCATGCTGAGAGTGCCGTAAATATGTCAGACAAAACGTTTAACGGCATTTCTTCCGTCTCTTTACGTTCTGAAAAAAAATCCCGTCGAAATTATCCTTGTCATTCATCCTTTCGAGATTGCATCCAAAAGAAAAATACTTCCTCTAGTGATATACATAGACAGAGGATTTATATAGTAGACACTATATGATCCATGCTTCTGATAATGCAGCGGTTGAGAAGCTTGTATCGTGTGATGTTCATTCTCAGGCAAAATCTTAGAACTCTATAGACAGTACTAAATTTTTAATCCGAAAATGTTACTAATTGTAAGCACCTGAATACATTTCTACCCTTGAACTGGAAAGCAGCACCTTCTTCAGATTGTGCATACCATCTTACAAACATTAAGTTTATCCAGTTCAATTAATTACACTAATCATATAAACTGCCATTCTAATGGGCCAAAGGAACTCAATTATTATCTCCGTCTCCTCTATGCATTTTTGTTTTCTTATTTATCTTACCCGCTTTTTCTTTTACTCCTTCCTTCCCTTTTGTCTCGTTTTTCTCGCTTTCGTCAGAGAGCAGCCATATTGCATTTTGAGTATGAATGATTACCTGAAAATACGCGGTACGCTTGTCCGACCATTCTTTTATAAGACGCGTAAAACCAATAGCAGTTCACATGTGAATCGTGTGAGTGTAGTTGATGGACGGAAGCTGAAAGAAGCCCTACGTATATATATACGTGTGCGTCTGTTTTTCAGTGTGTGTTTGTCCTCCACCACTGCTCATAACCTAGCGGTTGGGCCAAAAATACTCATAGAATGAGTACCAGGCTTTACAAAAAATAGTAAGTACTGGGATCGATTCGTATGAAGAAAATTCTGCAAACTTGTGACCCAGCATGGCTGCACTCTTATGAGTGAAAAGAATAAAGCATAAATTATATATATATATATATA
>NC_068987.1:51185662-51187451 GCF_001194135.2 Octopus bimaculoides | reverse complement strand
ATATATATATATATATATATATATACATATATATATATATATATAGTTATACAAAACAGTACATCACTATATATCATACAATGCTATTTAGTACAACTTTAATTCATTCCGATTAGATATATATTTAATGACTAGTGTTGTTAAACCCCATATACTTTTACAATAACATTTATCTAAGCAGTGTTTATTTCACGTCTAAAATATCTCACATAAATCTAGTAGGAAGCCCGTTAAATTGATACTTCGGATGGTAAAATGAAGTCAAATATCCCTGAAACTCAATTATTGCAAAAACAAAGAAAAGAAAGAACATTAGACAATGTAGTTGTGTATTGTCTTCTCTTATATAACATTGCCTTGGGCTCTCAGTTCCTTCAACAAGTGAGAATCCACTGCAGTGGATTTTCGCCGCTATCTCCTGACTATGTTGTTTTGCATTGGACACAATATCTTATTGATTCACGAGTTTACCTTTCATAAACACGTGAATCGTTACATCTCAGTAAAAGATTACAGGCACTGAGTTTCATTTTAAGAACAAGTGACATGAAGTTATCAGCTACGGTATCTGGTTTGCAAGAACCTGGGAGCAAACTCTATTGTCAATCGATTAAATAAACACAAGTATATGTCTGCTACGTTATTTCAAAATCGATTAGTAGTTATGATCGGCAAATTTTCCACAAGATTTCATCTCCGAAAATAAGAAGCTATATATAACAGATGACGTTAGCCATTTTGTCCGATCCGGTCAAGTTTCTATCAATCAGTAATTTTCAGTTCATTGAAAATTTTGAATATTGAGACGAAAATTAACATCACATTGATTACACTCCTTAAAAGATTGAACTGCTCCTACCCTCTTTTCTTAATTTTCCGTCATAGGGCCTCCTTCAATAACATCAAAATTATAAGGATTTGCCATTATACATTGGGTTTGTAAAAGAAAAGGAATAAAAGAAAGTTGCAAATTTTTATTCTATTAATTTATGACTGTCACTGTGTACATATTTCTTTTGTTACGTCGTTTAATGTAGATTTATATAGCGAGAGAGCGCTTTTGAATACTATTTGACTTACATAGTTTATCTCGTGAATTACTAGAACATCGACTACCTAATAGCTAAAAGATAACGCAAGCCAAAGTTTTAACTTGCATTTGATTATCTTTTTCAAAGGTTTATCACATTATATTAGAATAATTGCAAATGACATTGTTTATGCACAAATATTTTTATCATCCTGTTTTGTATCTTATGTTTATAGTAGAGAGGTTCATAAGCGTACAGTAACTTCAAATGAAGGGTAAGAGTCTCTTTGAGAACTGACATATTTCATAATAAATTATACTGCTGTATACTGAAAACTTGGGAAAGTTTCTGATAGCTGTCAAATCCGGGATCATAATCACAAATACGATGAACAATGGCTCTAGGAGAACTAAGTGACTGTCTGTACAACATACTGCATGTGATAATACTTATTTCTTATAATAATAATAATAATAATAATAATAATAATAATAATAATAATAATAATAACAACAACAATATTATTATTATTATTATTATTATTATTATCATTATTATTATTATTGTTCAGTAGTTTTATTTTTATAACGTGCTTTCACTTCACTACCGAGCGCAGCTCTGTGCGCCTTGGGTATGTGCTGTGGTTTGCTGTGGTGCTCTTATGGTTACTGTATTGAAAGTGTTTTGCGTAGAATGTGTGCAGTACCCAGTAGTGCAATTTTCTGTATGTTATATATATTTGTAAGTCCTGGTGTTTT
>NC_068987.1:51181265-51182186 GCF_001194135.2 Octopus bimaculoides | reverse complement strand
CGGTGTTATTTAATCTGTTTGTAATTTTTTTGTACATGGTGTTTGGGTTTGGAGATGGTCTGATTTTGATGTAACACGTATGTTTACGATCGCTGTGCGGGTAGTGGAGGTATCAAGTTAAAATACATCATTATATTTGGAAAAATAGAAATAAATTTCATTGAGTATTATTTACTCGGATATAGTCCAACCCTTTGTCAGCTATTTTTTGGCTCCATGCGATGTCTTTATTTCCGATATTTTTGGATAAATTTCGGAGCAGTGATTTATCGTTCTCACATGTTAAACATCCCCGGTGTAGTCTTTAAACATCCCCGGTGTAGTCTTTAAACATCCCCGGTGTAGTCTTAAACATTCCCGGTGTATTATTATTATCATTATTATTATTGAGTGAGAGAGAAGTGCATGCCATCAAAGGTACACTGGGGTAAAATATAGGAAGCCCAATATACCCATCATGACGACCCGACTGATAAGGTTACGCCAGGCACATCCATCACAACCACATGTGCACGACATAGTGATCTCATTTCAAGATAAACTGCGCATGAATTTGCAGGTGGGGTCCAGTTAAAATTTTCCTCAAGTCGAGTAGCCCATCCTGCTCGAATAGACCTTGAATAAGGGTTAGGAATGCTAAACGAAACATTCATGTTTGCAGAGGTGATTTATTCGAACTCCATTTATTCGAACACATAGCTATGATGCTCCCCTACTACTTCTGCTCGTGGTCAGGGATGCATAGATCCTCAGGCACTAAGAAACATGCTCAACTGAGGGGAGGTGAGGAGGAGTGGGTCGGGAGGAGGAGGAGACGGTCGGGAGGAGGAGAGAAGGAGGAGGAGGAGAGAAGGAGGAGAGAAGGAGGAGAGAAGGAGGAGGAGAGGAGGAGGAGAGAAGGAGGAGAGAAGGAGGAGAGAA
>NC_068987.1:51172707-51180932 GCF_001194135.2 Octopus bimaculoides | reverse complement strand
GGAGGAGGAGGAGAGAAGGAGGAGGAGGAGGAGAGAAGGAGGAGGAGGAGGAGGAGAGAAGAGTCAAGAAAAGAAGAAAGAAGGCGAGAGAAGGAAGAAGTAAAGTCATCCTCAATACACGGAAATTGTAGTAGCACGAAGAATAACATTGACAAGAATTACGAAGAGTCTCATTGGAGAACAAAATAATAACAACAAAAACATACGCAGGGACCCGGGCACTGGAAAATGAACGCGCCCTTGCCGGCGCGTGAAGCTTTCAGAGTCCGGCTTAGCAAGTTAGTCCATCGAAAGTTGATTGGTACAGTCGTCAACAATCGATGGTGGGGTCCCCGAAAACGGGTCTTAGACTAGAAGCTGTAGAATTTAGCAGGGAACTATCGACAGAGAAGACTAGGGAGACCTAGTTAGGAAATTTGAAGAAGCAATCAGTAAAGGCATAGTGACCGACGTGCTGGAAGCGAGATTGTTTCTGAACCAATTCTTCAACGCTAAGCATGTAGGTTGTATTGTCAGAGCTGTGACGCTTGTTCTAAACAGGAGGGAACGAAATCGGTTCGATGGGCCTGGGTGGCCGAGGCGCAACGTGGTAACAAAACTACAATTCTTTGAGGCGTCGGGACGGGCGCATGCTACACGAGTCGAAGCAGACTTGTGCGGAAATTCAGTGGCACTTTGCTGAACTGGCTCGGAGGTGAACTCCACTGCTTACGTTCATGATATGCTACGACTTCCGCCCAGGCACCTGGCGTTCTGCTAGTTGCACGAGGGAGATGTTTCCGGGATTGGATGGTCTGCCCTTCGATTTTTACATACATATGCTGCACTTGTTTGATGAGCTTTTGGCAGCAGAATGGCAAAATACTCACTGGAATCGATGTAATCGACTTAATCCCCTCCTCCAAGCTGCCCTCGTGGCAAAAATTAGAAATCGTTATTATTGTTGTTGTTGTTATTATTATTATTATTATTATTATTGATGATGATGATGATGATGATGATAATAATAATAATAATAATAATAGTAGTAGCAATAATAATAATAATAATAATAGTAGTAGTAGCAATAATAATAATAATAATAATAATAATAATAATAATAATAATAATAATAATAATAATAATAATAATAATAATGTGCCGAGCTGGCAGAGCAGTTAGTGCGCCGGGCAAAACCAAATGCTTAGCGGTATTTCGTTCGTCTTCACGTTCTGAGTTCAAATTCTGCTGAGGTCGACGTTACCTTTCATCTTTTCGCGGTCGATAAAAATAAGTATCCGTCGAGCACTGGGGTCGATGTACTTGACTAATCCTCTTTCCCAAAATTTCGGCCTTGTGTCTATAACGGAGAAGATTATTATTATTATCGAGTGTGAGAGCAGCGCATGCCACCAAAGTGATACTGGGGTACAAATATACGAAGCCCAATATAACCATCATGACTACCCGTCTGATATGAGTACAGCCACATGTGCGCGACATGGTGATCTCATATCATGATAAACAGCGTACGATCATGCAGGTGGGGCCCAGTTAGAATTTTTTTCAGGTCGAGTAGCCCCTTCCGTTCAAAAGGTCCCGAATAAGGGTTGTCTAAGGATGTTAAACAAAACATCCATGTTTCCAGAGGTGAATTATTCAAACCCCAAAGAATTCCTCTCAACACATGGCTGTGATGCTCCCCATACTACTTCTGGTCGTGATTATAGGTGCAGTCAACAAGTGAGACGCTCAACTTGTTAAGCTCAAGCAACTGATAATCAAATGTGTGGTACTGAGCAGAATATTTACTGTAAGCCATCTTTAATACTAAGACAAAACAGTGTACATGATTACACTTCCAATTAATTAAGATGAGAAGCCATGAGATCCACTGCCTGGTACTGCATCAGGGCATTTATCATTATTATCATTATTATTATTATTATTATTATTATTATTATTGAAAGCCACGCTTGGCATTGCTCCGTAGATTTTGTAAAGAAAAACACATGATACGTGCATTTTCAGCCTTGAAATTTGAACCATTGTAGACATGTTAACCACTGTCGACTAGTGAGTTTATTTTCTTGTTGGGTCTCTCAGTTTTGTGGGACAGGGCAACTGAATTAATCTTCTTTAGTCAAAAGTTGCGTTTTCCTCATCAACATGGAGAAAACGCAGCAGAATACTCTGTGAGAGGGGGGAAGTGGGTGAGGAGCGTCACACAACGTTTCGGCTGATATACCCTCCAGCCTTCATCAGCTGTCTTGGAGAAATTTCGAACCTGAGTTTTCATTCCTAAGGTATTTTTCGATGTTATTGTTGTTGTTGTTGTTGTTCTTCTTCTTCGTCTTCTCCTTCCTCTTCTTCTTCTACTTCTTTTTTTTTCTTATTATTATTATTACTGTCATTATTATTATTATTTACGTTAATTTTGTCGTTAATGCCGTGGTTATAGTCAAATTCAATTGTCCCAAACACAAACATACGCACTTTGTCTTCAGAAATTAGTAAATGGATTTCGGAAATAATGTTCGTGTTTAAGTATGCTTAGTTACGCTTGTACTTAATCATAACGTGACATACTGCCGTATCTAACATGATGTATGAATTATGGCACGGAAGCGTAACAACATTTGATATTTCAAAACAAATTTGATTTGCTTTGTACCCACATCCACTCTAGGAAAAAGGTCATAAGCTTTTACATGATATGTCGGTTTTCAGAAAATTAATGAACAATGATTTTATTTCAAAGACTGATGAACTGAAAACAGAAGAAAACTAAGTAAATGTATGCGAGAAAATATAAACCCAACGTTTTTAAATGTCACTGCACATCATTCATAGTGTTTGATTTGCAGCTATCATTTTAGGTCAGACGAAATTAATTGCACAAGTCCTAAAATGATTTGTCATTATGGGAAAGAAAACACATAAACTTTATGTAAATGACGTTTTTGTCTAAACTCTGGTTGATTTACTTGTTGGGATGTTGGATTGCCGGTTAAAGAGCAAAAGGTTTATACTTCATTGTCGATGATACACTAAGATCATGATCAGATACTCGCCTCCAGATGGCTTAAGCAATTAGTATAAGCATCGTTAATGAAATACTACAAACGATGTTTTCTAGCATTTAGTACGGGGTTCAATACGCTTAATGGCTTAGCAATTGTGCTGGGATCATTCCACGCGATTTGTTTCATGATATTTTTTTTGAATTGTCCTAAACAACAGAATGTGAGCAAAAAAGATTTTCAATTACATGACTAAAAATAAAATGTGAGCTATTTACATAATTTTCCTGTTACTTATTTTTAAATTTACTTGTCTGTGTGATAATTATTTTAGCCGATGTTGCTGATATTGACAAAAAATAAAAAGCTTGAAACCCTTTCATTTAAAACTCCCGACCATTAGACAATGTGATCAAATACCTAGATTTTGTCAGTTGAATGGTTTTGGAATGGTAGATGAAGAGGTTATATTAATGAACAAGAGTAAGTTAGAAAGTGACTAATTTAAGAACATTTCAAATGAATTCTCTAACCTGTTTTTAATTGTGCATCAGCCATGGTTATTTCGTTCTACGTCGACTGGCTGATGGCATTTAGCTTTAAGCCATTCCTGATAGAGTAGTCCCATAGCTAAAAGACGTACCTACGATGACCATGCCAGCTATGTTGAGACAGAATTATGCTATTCAAACTGCCCTTTTTTCAGACGGTAGAGTGAAATTTGCGGTGAAATTTGCTGCTAATTGAGGTAGGGATAGTGTTGATATAGAGGCTCAAAAATCGGTTCATTTTCTGCATGCTAAATATCTAATGTTTATCTCGAGTTTATCGAGATGTTTTTCGATTATCTTCAGTAAAATCTTCGGTTTTGTTTTTGGTGTTTCCTTGCCTTGGGTTCAGCGCATTCAAAATAGGCTGTGTAAAGACATTAAAGGATGTATTCAAATTACATGGTCATATTAGGAAATGTAATTCCTAGGATTGACTAAAAAATTCAATATTATTGTTTCCTAAATGTGTACACAGTGAAATTGCGGGGATTTGGCGAAGACATTTGAGTTTAAATATACTCAATAAATCATAAACTCACTGGATTAAAGAATACTCTTTTCACAAACTAAGACTCTAAGCCGATTTCAATTTATTTACACTTTTAACATCTTTGGAAAAAGACGACATGTATTCAGTTATACGAATTTGAAACTTAGTATCATTATTCATTGAGCTTGTCGAATTGTCGAACGCCATTGATTGGAGGACGCTTTAAGGGAGTCAAATAAAATCCTGTCTCCTGGCTAGATGTTTTACTCTCTTCCCATTGCCTTTGAAAATTCACCAGAGAGTATATTCCTTTCTACTCTAGGCACAAAGCCCGAAATTTGGGGGGAGGGGACCAATCGATTAGATTGACCCTAGTACGCAACTAGTACTTAATTTACCGACTCCGAAAGGATGAAAAGCAAAATCGATCTCGGCGGAATTTGAACTCAGAACGAAAAGACAGACGAAATACCGCTAAGCATTTCGCCCGGCGTGCTAACGTTTCTGATAGCTCACCGTCTTACCAATTCTTATAATCGACATAACACATATACTCGCAGGTATGTTCTCTATCAGCCAACCGAAATTTGTATGCTTATTAGATACAGCATATATTTCCTGGAGTGGCATTCTAAGAACATTTATTAATCATAGATCATAGAAACACAAACTGTCATATCTAAAGATCGGGGATTTCACTAGATTGCATTGGCAATGATTGAAATTCTTTCAGCGAAATATTTAATCGTACCGTACTAATTAATATAGCTGCAAGCAATGTCGTAAACAGCGTGTAAACTAAAAAGGGCTCAAAGACTGAAACCAAAATATTACAAATACTACTACTGACGGATCTGACTGAATTATCAATGTTTTATTCAAAATACGGAGATTGATTTCCCGAAAAAAATTTCTGGGGATATTCGAATATTCGGCTTAGCATCCACAAACACTCGTTTCATATTTTGGCGTAAGAGCAGCAGATTTGGCGGGGAGGGGCTAAAGTGACTATATCAACCCCAATGCGCCACTGGTACTTATATCATCGACACCGAAAGGATGAAAAGCAAAACCGATTTCGTCGGAATTTGAAACCGGAGCGTAAAGATGGGCGAAATGCTGCTAAGAATTTCGTCTGACATGCTTACGATTCTATCTGCTATCATCTTTATAGCATCCAGAAATATTAGCCTACCAAATCTATTCTTATCATACGCCATAATTGTCTTAGATATATCATCATATAATCTAACCGTTCCACTCTAAAATTTGTTAGTATGTAGAGAGAGCGTATTAAATCTGCATAATCAATTTAGAATATATTTTACAAACGTATATTTGGTGTCATTTTCAATCCATTTCCTGACCAAAATAATTAATTGAATTAGATAATGCACTGGCTAAACTACTACAGAATCAGCGGCAGCCCGTTGATATTTCCTCGCCTGGTATTGCCAATTGCATTCTGCATGTGTTACAGAAATTTGCCCTGGAAGCATATTGTGTGGGTCACTATCAAGCCGGTTAACAACAACTGCTGTAAACTAATTCATGCCGTTGGCATTTTTTCCTGCCAGCATTTTCTTGAAGTGGGAGAAGTTGAAATTCTTCGACATAAGAAAATATCCGATGGCAAAGATACGTATCTATGTATATGTGTGTGTGAGTGTGCGTGTAACAGTGAATGTATATGTATATATGTCTATGCATGCACAAATTAAATAGAAACAGCGAGTGATGCCGGCCTCAACACCTCAGATCCCAGCCGTTACAAGGATTTCGATGTGAGGTGCACGGGTATGTCAAAATTTGATCGTTTTTATGCAATTATCACTTTTGTTATTATCCCGGTTTGTTTAGGTTGAAACAGTAACACTTTTCAAGCAATAATTCTATTTACGTATTGAGGCATTCTAGATCTCATCAACAGAATATATTTATAGTAGTCGACTGTGCCTTTCATCCTTTCGGGGGCGATTAAATAAGTAGCTGTTTACGCACTAGGGTAAATGTAATCGATTTAATCCCTTTGTTTGTCCTTGTTTGTCTTCACTACGTTTAGCCCCCTGTAGGAAATATAGAAATACATTTTTAAAATGATGAGTTTTCCTATGTTTTCTAGTAGTTCGTAATTTGTCTAACCACAACTTCTATAAGTGACTCGATTAGCAACGCCGAATTTAAAATTATAAAACCATAAATACTAAGAGTCCTTTACATACTTTAAGTGTTATATAGCGGCGGGCTGGTAGAATCTTTAGCATACTGGACATGCTAGTAACATTTCGTTTATGTTTACGTTTTAAGCTCAAATTTCGACGTGGTTCAGTTTGGCTTTCATCCTTTAAGGGTCGATAAAATATGTGCAGTTAAAGTTCAAGTGTGGATGTAATCGACTTATCCACCATCTCAAAAACGGCTGGACCAGTGCCAAAAGTAGGAACCATTGTATATTCTAAGTGTAAGGCGGACAAAATACTTAGCCGTAGATTCCAGGAGTTCCAACAAATGCCTGCGTTACAAAGAACAATAATTCCAAATGAAATTAGTAAAGTTTGTGCCTATAACAATTGATTCACTGGGGATTGTAAGCAAAGATATAAACAAATGGTTGAAAGATATTGGAATAGATTTCTTGCACGAGAAAATCTATTGAAAGCTAGTGGAAACTTTAAGCTGCCATCAACATAAATCCGACCAGGAATAAGACCGAACCAGAGCAAATGAATAATAATAATAATAATAATAATAATAATAATAATAAATGCCCAGATGCAGTACCAGGCAGTGTCTCTCATGGCTTCTGATCTTAATTGATTGGAAATGTTGTCATGTACATTGTTTTGTCTTGGTATAAATGATGGGCTACAGTAAATATTCTACCCAATACCACAGATTTGCTTGTCAGTTGTTTGACCTTAACCAGTTGAGCATGTCCCTTGGTGGCTGACGATATGTGCATCTCTGATCATGAGCAGAAGTAGTGGGGGAGCATCATAGCCATGTGTTGAGAGGAATTCTTTGGGGTTTGAATAATTCACCTTTGGAAACATGGATGTTTTGCTCCACATCCTTAAACAAACCTTATTCAGGGACATTTTGAGCACGATGGGCTACTCGACATGAAGACAATTTTAACTGGGCCTCACCTGCGAGGTCATACGCTGTTTATCTTGATATGAGATCACCATGTCGCGCACATGGTTGTGATGGATGTGCCTGGTGTACCCTTACCAGACGGGTAGTCATTATGGGTATAATGGGCTTCGTATATTTTACCCCAGTGTCACTTTGATGGCATGCACTGCACTCTAACTCAATAATAATAATAATAGTAATAATAAGAATAAGAATAATAAATGCCCAGATGCAGAACCAGGCAGTGTCTCTCATGGCTTCTGATCTTAATTGAATGGAAGTGTTATCATGTACATTGTTTTGTCTTGGGCTACAGCAAATATTCTCCTTAATACCACAGATTTGCTTGTCAGTTGTTTGACCTTAACCAGTTGAGCATGTCCCTTGGTCGCTGACGATATGTGCATCTCTGATCATGAGCAGAAGTAGTAGGGGGGCATCATAGCCATGTGTTGAGAGGAATTGTTTGGCGTTCGAATAATTCACGTTTGGAAACATAGGTGTTTTGCTCAACATTCTTAAACAAACCTTATTCAGTGACCTTTTGAATGGGGTGGGCTACTCGACATGAAGAAAATTCTAACTGGGCCCAACGTGCAAGGTCATGCGCTGTTTATCTTGATATGAGATCACCATGTCGCGCACATGGTTGTGATGCATGTGCCTGGTGTACCCTTACCAGACGGGTAGTCGTGATGGGTATAATGGGGTTTGTATATTTTACCCCAGTGTCACTTTGATGGCATGCACTGTACTCTCACTCAATAATAATAATAATAGTAATAATAATAATAATAGTAATAATAATAATAATAATAGTAATAATAATAATAATAATAATGGTCGCAAATTTTGCCACAAGACCAGCAAATTCAGGGGTGGAGTAAGTCGATTACCTCGACATAGTTCTCAACTGGTACTTATTTTATTGACTCCAAAAGGATGAAAGGCAAAGTAAGTCAACCACGGTGGAATTTGGACGAAATAGTGGTATTTTGATCGGCGTGATAACAATTATGATAGCTTGTCTCATATATATATATA
>NC_068987.1:51157178-51172697 GCF_001194135.2 Octopus bimaculoides | reverse complement strand
TATGCATGTATATATATATGTATGTATGTATATAAATATAAATATATATATATATATATATATATATATATATATGTGTGTGTGTGTGTGTGTGTGTGTGTTAATATCGAAGTTTGAGTGTGAGTGCTCAACACTGCATTGATTGTGAGTTAATAAGACTGACATTGGTTTCATACACACAAACACACACATACACATACACACGCAGACATAAAAATATGCATATGTATACATATGTGTGTAGGTTTATATGCGTCTATGTTTGTTTTACTTTCATTGCCTTGATATCGAACAATAGTTGTGAGTGCCATTGTCATGCTACAAGTATTCTTTGTTTCCAATCTTCCATGTTATCATATCTGAACATATTTAAAGTAATATTTCTTCACTTAGAGACAGGTGAGGGAAATGCATCAAGCTGTACAAAATCTGCCTGATCTATATGAGCATGGAAAAGTGGATGTTTTATACATTATGTAGACGATAATATTCTTTTCGTAGATATTACAACTGTATCTTTTCTTTTTTACGTGATTCAATTCTGTTTGTCTGCAAATATTTATACGATTTGTGACATATATCAGTGGTTTCTTCCATTGTTGGATGTACCATGTTTCATCATTAGTAAAACTGGACGCATTCTTGACGTCACGGTTATGGTAGTATATGTATGTGTGTGTGTGTGTGTGTGTGTGTGTGTGTGTGTGTGTGTGTGTGTGTGTGTGTGTGTGTGTGTGTGTGTGTGTGTGTGTGTGTGTTTAAAACAAGGTGGTGAAAAGGTTACTCGAATACCGACCGCAAACTAATATATATTATGTAACTTGTTATCGAAGCTGAAAAGTTACACAAGGCGTTATTCGGGCTTCAACGCAACTCTGTTATAGGTTCCCCCGTTTTATTAATCCTTCTTGGAATCTGATCCTTCCATCTGGCACTACGTAGAAAGACGTTGAGCATTGTTGATATTACAGTTCTTGCTTTGATTTTGTTTCTCTTCTAAAGTTGATTATTCTCCTTGTTAGATTTGTTTGTTTTTCAAATGATGTTGCATCAAATGTATTGCCATAGTTGTTATCTTTCAGGACAAATACAGACGACAGAACGCTAATTATCGTTTTGTGGGGAGAAAAGTAAAATACACAGCACCAGCATTTATTTAATTAATAGTTAAATTCTAAAACAATAATAATACAATGTTTTCGTGGTTCTTTGGTTGTTTTTATTGCTGTTGTTGTTTCTTGAACAGTTGTTACAATTGCTGCACTTGATGATATTGCTGCTGCAGTTTTTCATCTTTTGCAAAGCTAAATTCAATTATAAACGAGCTATAGCCATGTTAGAATCGAATAATCTAAATATGCTTCAGGGTAAAATAAAAATGCCCGTCTGCAATCGAAAGTGAATCTCTAATTTATTTCAAACTTGACGGATATTCTACATTTAACCAAAACACGCGCACGCGAACACACACACGTGCGTACGCGCGTTATCGGTGTGTAATTGTGGATAGTAGCACGTTGGCCTCATCGATGCCTATGTCTTTCTCTTACGTTACCAAATTAAGTGCAGTTGATAGAAGCGTGGACTAAAACCTCAAATCAAAAATTTGTAATACAGTTCTGTATGTAAGAGATAAGGAATTATGTATATTATTTACATTTGACAGATGTCTCTCCTCATCTTGTTTGTTGTTAACACAGCGTTTCGGCTGATATACCACCCAACATTCAACAGGTGCCTTGGGGAAATTTCGAACCTGGGTTTTCATCCCTAAGGTATTTTTCGATTTGTTATTATTATTATTATTATTATTCAAGTCACTACCTGGAATCGAACTCGGAATCTTGGGCTTAGGAGCTCGCGCTCTTAACCACTACGCCATATGCCCACGGGCCCAAGGCACACAGAGCTGCGCTCGGTAGTGAAGTGAAAGCACGTTATAAAAATAAAACTACTGAATAATAATAATAATAATAATAATAATAATAATAATAATAATAATAATAACAACAACAACATCGAAAAATACCTTAGGAATGAGAACCCAGGTTCGAAATTTCCACAAGACACCTGATGAACGCTGGAAGGTATATCAGCCAAAACGTTATGTTAACAACAAACAAGGTTAGGACAAATATCCGTCAATTGTAAATAATGTTAAAAAATGTGTATACTCAGCTTTTACGAGTTCGACCTGTGCTGATGTGCTTGCTACATTAAGGGAAATATCATTCCTCTTGCTTCGCTTCTTTCGTCAAGGCGCGTGGTCTAGTGGTTAGGATATTCGGCTCAGGTAGTCAGTTCGATTCCCGGCAGTGCGTTGTGTCCTTGAGTATGACACTTTATTTCACGTTACTCCAGTCCACTCTTCAGGCAAAAAGGAGTAGTACCTGTATTTCAAAAGGCCAGCCTCGTCATATTTTGTGCCACTTTAAATCTCTCTGAGAACTGCATTAAGAGTATGCGCGCACTGTGTTGTACTCAGCCGCTTGCACGTTAATTTCACGAGCAGGCTTTTCCGTTGATCGGATCAACTGTAGCCCTCGTCGTCGTACGACGGAGTGCCAATTACGTTTGCTTATTTGGGTTATCTAAGAAGAAATGAAATTGATCATGTATAATTAACAGATGCTAGAAACGTGTAAGGTTAATACATTTTTAATGACATTAGAAATCACAGAAATTGACTAAATTTCTGTGCGAAATGAAAATGATTCACTCTGCTCCTGAAAGATGTTGATGTTATTGACAATTATATTATCATATACTTAGTACTTAGAACATATACTTAGTTCTTAGAACATATACTTAGTTCTTAGAACATATACTTAGTACTTAGAACATATACTTAGTTCTTAGAACATATACTTAGTTCTTAGAACATATACTTAGTTCTTAGAACATATACTTAGTTCTTAGAACATATACTTAGTTCTTAGAACATATACTTAGTACTTAGAACATATACTTAATACTCAGGACATATTCTTAGTAAGTCAACTACAAACTCGGGGTTTATAGAATAAATATTCATTCGGTTATTAAATATATACAATTATGTGTAAATATCAAAAATTAAAAGATGTTTAAGTAGTATATATAATATTATATAGAAAAATGCGAGCAAGAGACATAGTATTCTTAAGATTATAAACCTGGAAATGTACAGGACAAGTTATTACTCTTGGAAAACTTATTATATCTGGTAAAGTGCACAAGAAAATTTTACTTAAAATATTGCAGCTAAGGATAAAATCTCAAATAAAATATTTAGATTCAGAAAATATTAACTTTTATTAAAATTAAATATTTCATTACAAGTCATTACTTCTATTTGTTATTACTTGTTACTTCTATTAAAAATTTAAAATAACTCAATTATATTTTTTGACCTTTAAAACAATTCGTGTTCTTTTAATTATTAATTAATAATTAGAAATTTGGACATAGGTTGTAAAAAATAATAATAGTACATAATTAGTACAATAAACAGAATAATACAAAAATGAGTGATATATTACAGTGAAATCTACCAATAACAACAAATTCGCAGTAAAATTTGCTTGAGTTATTGCGTATGTTATTGTCAAGTCTACACATTTTTGGTCTTGACTCAATGCCTTTCTTTGACAATGATTTGCCAACCATATACTATTCTGCTTTGCATATAACTTTAGATATATTGGTACTTCTGGCACTCATTTTTTAAATATTCTAGTGCGTCAATATTTTCACAAAATGATGGTACCTCTATTTATTATAATGTTACTTTGTAAATTAAAATCAAATAATTTTTGATTTCAAATTTTATCCTTAGCTGCAATATTTTTTAGTAAAAATTTTCTTCTTGTGTACATTACCAGATGTAATAACTTTTCCACGTTTAATAGCTTCTCCTGTACTTTACCAATTTATAATCTTAAGAATATTATTTCTCTTGCTCACATTTCTCCATGTAATCAATGTTTTTTCCACGCTATGCTAATTAATAACGTGTCAATTAATAAATCAAGGTTTTACCTTATTGAAAACTGAATAATAAATTTAAAATGTGTGTTGTATGTGATAGAGAGAGAAGGTTATGTTGTTGTTGTTGTTGTTGTTGTTGGTGTGTGTGTGAGAGAGAGAGAGAGAGAGAGAGAGAGAGAGAGAGAGAGAGTCACATGACAGCGTACATTTTTTTTTATTTTCCTTTGCAACTTTCTTGAGTGAGTGCATGAGTGATTGACTGAGAGAGAGAGAGGGGAAAAGAGTGATAGCATAAGTTTTTTGTTTATTTAATTTTGTTTTTCTCGCATCTTTTCTAGTGTGTCAGTGAGTAACTGAGAAAGAGAGAGAGAAAAAGAGAGGGAGAGAAGTGCTGTCGTATATGTGTAAAATGGCTAGGGTCATTAACACACGCACAAAACACATGCGTACACCCATTATCTGTCGTATACACGTACATGCATAAATACATGTGCATACATGTCTTTTATATGTGTGCGTGTGAGGGAAAGAGAAAAAGTCAGTCACTGAGTGAAAGTGTTTTTCTCATGACAAATTTTTGGCGTGTATATATAAGTTGCTAAGTAAAATTCACGCTATCACTCTCTTTCTCTCTCTCCTTCTATCTCTCTCTCTATCTATATGTCACACGCGCGCACACACAAAGAGCAACGCACAGCTTCTCTTTCTCTCTCTCTCTCTCTGTCAATCACACACATTCACTGTAAAAAGATGCGAGAGAAAATAAATAAAAAATACACGCTGTCATCCATCGTCTCTATCTCTCGCACACACACATACACACGCAACACACTTTCTGTCTCACCAGCCCCACCCCCATCAACACATACATACGTCCATGTCCATTTCCTCTCCCTTTCACGTTATACTAACTTCCATCAAAATGTACATTGCCATTCACAAAATAAATTAACAAAATTTTTTACGGAATTTACCGAACGCCGTACACACCTTCAAGTTAAAAGATTGCCAAAATGGCTAAGCTATTGCCAAAATTTCTAAATAATATTTTATTTTTTTCATTTTTATGATATAATTGCATCAATTAATACAGATGACTAATTAAAACTAATTGCAAATTAGCTGTGTCGTTGATAATTATTTCCTTACCTTCAATGATACCGGTGACACGTGTCAAACGTCCTCTATTAGAACTATATTCACAAAAATGTATAGAACTATATTATCACCTTCAAATTTGAGAAACAAACACTCATAACTTTTCACATTTAAGACTTCATTGTATGAGATTGATACTATGAAATTCCGCGAACTGAACTCTATCATTTAAGCTTAATTAAAATATAGCTTGTTTTTAAAATAAAAAAAGTTAATTATACTTAAATTGAATTTTTTGCTTTGCTTATATTTTTTCATGATATTTTACCTCAAATTTTTATACAAATTATTGCTGCATGGGATCAAAACTATGAAATTCTTCATGCTTTCTGCTATCATTGACGCAAAGATAAATATATTTTGCTTTTAAAATAAACAAATTATTTAGATATAAACTTGATTCAAGGCGTTACTTACTCTCCTATAACGTTGCTACAAATATTTTGATGCAAACTTTTTTTTAGTGGACCAAATCTCAATTTTGCATGCCAAAACGTTGCTAGGGACTAGCCCTCTTCAAAAGTGTTAACAGTTTTCAATTTGGTTAAGAACTAAATTAGCGAAAAGCTCTGAAGATGCTGCGTGTGAGTAAATTACAGCCTTAAGAATATTATTCAACTACAACCGTAGTCTTTGGACTTCGTCCAAGTAGGGGCACCACCTTGAAGTGTTTACTCGAACAAATTACCCCCACCACATAATTTTTGTTTTAGATTTGTTCTTGTACTTTCGTTCAGTTTATACCGAACGGTTATGTTACGGGAACGTCAACAAACCAACACTGGTTGTCAAACACGGAAATGGCACAAACACCTACACGCACGTGCGCGCGCGAGTAGGTGTAACCAATATAGTACCCTTATAAACAAGGCTAATTTAGCTGTTCCTTCATAAATTGAAAAATGATGAACAACCTTAATCGATTTTCTAATCTTATTTGATTCTCATCAGAAGCGTCTACATCAATTACAACAATCCCAGAGAAACACGTGGCCAATATGTATATATACTTATCAATTATAGTACCTACATATGACGGGCTTCTTTCAGTTCCCATCCATCAAATCCACTCACATGGATTTGGTCGGTTCAGGCTTTGGGAGAAGACAGTGGCTCAATGTTTTCTGCTCTGTGGTAGCAAGCAATTTCTTACCACACGAACATTCCTACACTTAAATAGATTTTCATATATTATAAACTTATAAACTATTAGGGCGGGGTGATGGTATCGACTAACTCTCTCCTCAAATTTACTAGCCTTGATGCTAAATTAAAAACCGTCACAAATATTACTATGCAAACTTTAATCCATCATTCTAAATTCGCCACCGATTCTTAATATCGTTTCCACTAAGTGACGTATGCCATCATAATTCTTTGCTAAGTTTCTAATACATTTTTAAGAGATGTCTTACTTTATGTTGATTGAATTTAATAAAATATTCATCAGTTATCGTGTCCTTCTAAAGACACCAGGCTTTAACGGAATACGAGAAACGGATAAATTGAAATATTAATTTATTGATCATAATAGTTCATAGCAATTCATTAGAATATGTTAGGTTAGCTTTCCATTTACTCATGCTATTTACAAATCAACTTCATACATCCTCTGAAACTATTACCGTCTCAAGCCATAATGTTGTAGACGTAAAATAGCTGAGTGCATATCGTATTAGTGTAAGAAGCATTGAACTTGGAAAATCGATATCGAGTTGGACAGAATTGTGGTATTTAATAGCGTCTCCTTATGTTAACACCCCTCCCCCGTAATTGACTTTCACTTCCATATTTACAGGGTCCCTGGAATTAAGTAACAATCAAGTATCGCCGTAGCTTTATATTGATTATACGTTTTCCGCAACTGGGGGACATTGTGGCCCTTTCAGAGATTATTAAAGGCGGCGGTATTCGTTGAAGTGCAATAAAAAAAGTGTCTCGACTTATTTTACGTTTTATTTCAAGTCTTTGCTTTACATCATGCTGAGCTCTATACCAGTTTTTTTATTAAAATGAACCTACCAAGGCGGTGAACTGGAAAAATCATTAAAACGTCGATAAAAATACTTGACGGTAATTTTACATTCTGGCACTTTACATTCTGAATTCAAATTCCACTGTGGTTACTCTACATTTCAAACTATCGGTATCGATAAAATAAAGTATCCGTCAAAAACTAGAAATGGTGATATCGGCCCTCCAGCTCCTTTTAAAATTGCTGGCCATGTGCCTAAATTAAAACCTAGTAAATAAACCATACTCCTGTGGCTCTAATATTCTAGTCAATGGTACCGCTCCTTAAATGAAAGTATGGTAATGTGGTAGACATAGTGTTTGAAAGTATTTTATATTCTATTTCTCTCTTTCTCTCTATTTATTTTTCAATATATAATTTATTTGTGGACCTTCTACGTTCATTGTAAGCTTCGTTATTCCTTTTCTGCATATACAAAGGATCTATAAAACACATACCAGTCGTTTAGGTAGGGCTGGATTCAATCAACCCACTAAGTCAACCGATATGTAGTCTTGTATGTATGTAAGAACATGTTTAAATGCTGAAATAACGGCATTTTTCAGTGTTATCCTTCTCTGTGTTTCCCATTATTTTTTTTTTTTCAATTACAAATATACGGAAATTACGTCATCTGTCTGTCTGATACAGGAAACAAATTAGTATGAATTGTTCAACATTGAAACATGCGGATTTGCTATAGTCGAGGATATAGCTGCAGGACTTCAGGGGAAAACGATGAGTAATGGAGAGAAAGAAAAAGAGAGGAGGAAAACGAAAGAGTTAATGTAAGATACAGACTACATATACTTACATAGATTATATATGTTTGCATATATGTGTAGGTATATGTATGTTTGTATATATATATATATATATATGAAAACTCTCAAAAATTGATATGTATTTGTGTACACACACACACACGTGTGTGTGTGTGTGTGTGTGTGCATATATATGTATATGGGTGTGTATGTATCTATGTATGTCTGCAGGTGGAAGCACAGAGAAATAGAACAAAAGTATAAAGATATATAGACAGGGATGGAGTTGAGTTCAAAGCGTCCGGCGACGCCGACCCTGCCATATTAATTGGATGAAGGACGAAAGGAATGGAAATAAAGGGAAGGTGGAAATGTAAGTGCGGAACATAATGGAGTTCTCGAAAGTCAGTGAACCATTAGGAATATGTTGAGAGAAAGAAGAAAGGAGTTAGGCTAGACAGTGGATCTAATCGAAGGAAGAGTAGAACACAGTTATATGAGCAAATAAAAAGAAGAGGCAAAAGAGTTTCAAAAAAATGTTGTTCGTTAAAAACAGCAAGGAGAGGCAAAAAGCGAAACAATAGAGTTACAAAGGAGTTTATTTTGAGACATTCAAATGGGGGGGGGAGGAGAGTCTGATGTACATGCTAAAAGAAAAGGGAGTAGGTCACTGTAGTAATATAATTTGATCTCAGAATTATGTTTTAGCAAGGTTAGTAATGGTGGAGGCGCGTGGCTTAGTGGTTAGGGTATCAGCATCGTGATTGTAAGATTGTGGTTTCGGTTCCTGAACCGGGCGACGCGTTGTGTTCTTGAGCAAAACACTTAATTTCACGTTGCTCCAGTCCACTCAACTGGCAAAAATAAGTAACGCTGCGATGGACTGGCGTTCCGTCTAGCTGGGGAACACATACGCCATTGAAACCGGGAAACCGGGCCCATGAGCCTGGCTAGGCATTAAAAAGCCGCATTTATTTTTATTTTATTTAAAGTTAGTAATGTACGATTGTAAATTATAATATATCGGAAAGAGCACATTGAGCAAGCTTTACTCATCAGTTTGTTGAACGCGAGAGAAATTTTGTCTACTCATTTTTATATAAAGAGATAAATTCTTCATCAGAAATACAGGATGCTTGAGATGGGCTTACTATTAGGATTTCTTTGAAAGGTTTTTGACTCTACGGTCAGTATATATTAACATAACAGTTAATATTAACTTATTATTAAGTGTTCTTTAAAATAATATTATTTTAACATTTAAATCATGCGTGTGAGCAGAAGTCGACCATAACGAAGTAATTAGTGATTTTTGCAAATAACCAATTAAACACTTCCATTAAATATAATACCCTAATAAATCTTAGCATAAAATGAAGCAACAGCATAAACAATAAAACTATCCCTGTTCCCATACAACACAATAGGTGATCGCTAAACACACTAGAACAACATATGGGAATATAATCCATGTGACGAAAAATACATTCAAAACTGAAACAAAAAAGGGACCTTATAAATAACTACACAAACAGCACAATAATGAACAATAGACAACCCATCATCAGCTGTTCTATTTGAAATCACTATGGTTTCCGAACCGTTAGTAAATTGTAACACGATTGGTTAGGAAACTTACACTTCCATTTATTTTATTTTATTTCATTTTATTTATGTATTTATCTATATATCAATAGCTTTGAAATAATGCAATTTGAATTCTTAGTTCCCTCCTTGTGAAGTTTTGTAACGTTTAAATTTGTTTTAAGGGTAATTTATGTTGTATTGTGCATAAAATAATATTTTATTAATAACAAAACGTCAAAAATTATGCAAGTTGTTTCATTCACTATGGTGCTAGCCTAATTCATAACGGCTTTATACATTAATTTATCTATATTATTGATTAGGGATGAAAGTTGAGTACGTGTTCTTTGACGACTTGTCAACAAACCGTGATACGACCGGTCTTGGTCAGGAGTCTTCCTCATCTATTTTAATTATCACGCGCATACATTATGTATGTTTGCGCGTGCCAACCCGCCTGGCATAAAGTGACAATATTAAAACATAAACATTTTAAAACAGCAAGTAACAATTTATTCGTTCTACCACTTCGATGATGAGAACTCATTAATTTCCTCTCTGAATCAGAAACAGAAATTATTATGTGTAAGACTAGACATCGTATTTCACCCGGTGTACTAAATGTTGGCATGCATGCGTGGTGAAGAAGCTGACTTTGCTTCAGTTTTTGGCTCAATCCACACTATGCGGCACCATAAGTATATATCTTCTACTATCGCCCCGGTTGTCCAATGCCTTATAAATAAATTTGGTAAATAGAAACTAAATGGAAACCTGTCGTGTATATGTATGTATGGTTGTGTTGTGTGTGCGCCTTTGTGGCTTTCTTTGTCCTACACCACCTCTGGAAACAGATGTTGGTTTGTTTACGTCTCCTTATCTTAGTAGTTGAACCAGACTGCGGTCGATTTGTTCGACTAATTACTTCAAGGTGGCACCCCAGTATGGCTGCAGTTCGATGAGTGAAACAAATAAAAGGAAGAAAGACATTATACAATCATTTCATAATTAGTCATGAGCTAATGTTTCTTGTTGGCTTGATGTGGCAGACATGAACTAATGTTATACGTTGGAGTTAATGAACTAAAATAAATGAACATCTCGAATTAAATATTTAACTGCGGGCACAAGAGATTTATAATAAAGAAGTTATCGATTTAGTCGCTTGTGGGTCATTACACTGGCTACTACTGTTACTAGTAATGCTGCTACATGTCATGGCGTGTAAATAATAGTTATTTTATCAGTCCCCAGAGACAAAGAGGAATCGAACACGCGAGATGCAACTCTGTTATTATAGCAGTAATTAGCATATAACTCTATAGCTATGTTTCTATAAATATTTCAGGTCTTTGATAGGGGGGGCGTGTCAATTCGTCTACACTTGCCAAATCAATACATTGGTTTTCTACCACGAACAAAACCCGTAACAAATCAAATTGCTCACTGATACTATTTATTAGCAATGGTCAAAAATATAAAATATACCTCGAAATGAAATAAAGAATAGAATGCCATTAGAACTGATATTAATTTCAAGGAGAGAAATCTATGGAAATATGAAAGAGCTAAGTAATAATAATCAGTTACAAGAAAACATTGTAAGATTAATAAATTACATGACAAGTTCAGCGGCGAGGAAACAATGACTTTCTTTGCTGTTGTTTTTTTAACGTTGTTTTTGGTTTTGTTTTGTTTTGATTTTTCTTTTCCTTTTTCGTTGCTGATTGAGCTTTTTCTACCTTCTTATCACAAAGAGAATATTTATCTCTTTCACGCATATTAGAGATATAACATAGTCACGGCTTCTTTAGTGCTGCTTTTTATGACTTTTAATCAGAGAAACGTTCTACGTCAAGGAATTGGACTTAAAACGAAAGTAAATCATTTTGTTTCTTTTTTTTTCTTCATATTTCAAATACTTCTTCCATTATTCCCCTCTTCCCGTCACTCCCGCTTTTAATCTTCGAATACCACTTACATACTATCTCTACAGTATGTCTTCTCTCATCTAATGTTGTGTCTATATTTATATAGTTCTTTCACTTTCCTGGTGACACCTTTAATTGACTTATTCCTTATATTTTTTTTCACTTTCACTGTCTTCATTTTTGTAGAATAGATTTCCATTTAGTGGTTGTTTGTTTCATATCCACTTCCAAATTATCATATCACTATTCCTCTCTGATTCTCAGTTCCTCATTTCTCTCTCTTTCTCTCTCTCTCTATCTCTTTCTCTCTTTCTCTCTCTCTCTCTCTCCCTCTCTCCCTCTCTCTCTCTCTCTCTGTGTAATTCTACTTTTTGTTTTTGTATTCTTGTAAACACATTTTCCTTTAAATTATTAATATCCGAAATATTTATCAGTCTACAGACAAGTCATCTCTAAGGACTTATTATTTTCCCAATCAATAAACGTATTTCAGTGTGTCATATTGATGCTAACACACACGCGCGCACACACACAGAATAGATAGATAGATAAATAGATAGATAGATAGATAGATAGATAGATAGATAGATAGATAGATAGATAGATAGATAGATAGATAGATATGTGCGTGTGGGTGTATATATATATATATATATATATATATATATATATATATATATATATATATATATACAGAGAGAGAGAGAGAGAGAGAGAGAGAAATAATGATTTATAATAGTATAAAACACAATTATAATTAAAGGCATAGAAGAAACCATGCCTATGCAGAAAATAGATGCTAAATAGTCAAACCACTTAATATTATCACTGTCATAGAACAGACGTGTTGAAATCGAGAAATTCATATAATAGTTAACCTTGGATTGATCAATTTCTGGGTTAGTCTAATATTTTTTTCTCATCAGCAAGGCATACTGAGGGAAATGAATGAGATATTTATACATACCCAAAGGAAAACAAACGTAAATCTACGATTACATACAAATACCACAAATATATCCGCATCGAGTTTCGGAGTCTACCTCAGCATGTGTGTATTTGGTCAGAGTAGAATTGACTAGACTGTCCCGAAGAGAATGGAAATTATTCAGTTATAATAATAAAGGATAAAATCGGGGAAGATTTTATTAGTGGCCAGCATATAATATAGACGTATTAAGGTGAATTCATATATAGAGCTTTATAATAGTATAAATTACAATTATTATTAAAGGCATAGACGAGATCGTGCCTATGCCGAAACTAGAAGCTAAATCGTCAAACCACTTACTTTTATAATACGCACCTGTTGAAATCGAGAAATCCATAAAACAGTTAGCCTTAGATTGATCAATTTCTGGATTAATGAAATAATGTTTCCTCATCAGTATAGCATATTAAGGGAAAAAAATGAAATATTTATACATACCGACAGGAAAGCAAACACAAAACTACGATTTAGCGTCTGTTGTCATCATAGGCGTGGTCTCTTCTATGCCCTTAATTTTAATTGTATTTTATACTATTATAAATCTCTATATGTGAATTCACTTCAATAAGTCTACATTATATGCTGGCCACTGATAAAATCTTTAACGATATTGTCCTTTATTATTAGAATTATATGTGTGTGTGTGTGTGTGTGTCTGTGCGTGCGCGAGTGTGCGTGTGTGTGCGTGCGTATGTGTGAGTGTGTGCGTGTGTGTGTGCGTGTGTGCGTGTGTGTGTGTGTGTGTGTGCATACGCACTAACATAGTTACATGAGTGTATATATACATAAATACATATATAGGCATGCGTATATTTGTGTATTATAAGTATAGTATATGTATACAGATAGATAGAAGGATACATAGAAAGAGAGAGAAAGAGATTCATATATGCCTATAGGGACGTGATTATAAATGTATGTAATACAACAAAATGTGTGGCTTATCTTTTAAGGTGCTTCATAAACCAACGTGACTTTGGTAGTTTATATCTTGTCATTTAGCCAGGTCCTCAATTATCACATTCACCTACCTGGAACTATACGACGATGTGTATCTCACTGGTTTGCGACAGTGTTTATATATATATATATATATATATACGTAAATGTTGTCGAACGATGAAAATGTGTGCTCAAAACCACATTGGTGTATAGAATTTCTTTATTTTTGAATTAAAGCTACCATTGTTTTCCTGTTAAGAAAAATAGGAACATATCCTTAACAACGTAACAATTTTTCGAGCCGCTCACATGGAGGAATGATACTCGTCTCCATTTTGGATAAGCACAAAGTCTATTTATATATAATTAAGACTACTCAAAGGTAATACTAAGTATGTCTACCTGCTGGAAATAGTAGTCAAATCTCTTATATAAATCGCCAAAGAACACTGATAATAACAAGAGAAAACTGTCTGCAAGCAAACCGACTAAGACAATCTCTCAACATACATTCAAGCGTTTGGACTCACGCAGACCAATTTTTGGACTGGCATTATAGCCTCACCTCCCTCAGCACGCGTTACCATAATAGAAAACCTCCATCTCGTCACGTTGAAATCTGCGCTGCAAGTGATTTGTTTTGTGTCGAATCAAGGCACCCACCAGTGTGAAAATAATTTCAGTACGGAGCAAATAATTCAGGAGAAAATATTTGCGAAGATATTATTGATTTTGTTATTATCTGGTGTAACAATCAAGAATGATATTGACAGAATCAATAATATAGGCGATTGCAGGCCCCAAAAAAGAATTAAATAGCAGAAGGATTGAAATTAATCAAAGGGCATACTAAGTATGTCTACCTGTTGGAAATATAGTAGCAAACCCAATAATTTGCAGCGCAAACTTCAGCAGGAAAAGCAGTAAATTGTGATAAACGATGCAGACTTTGTGGCGTTAACACCGAATATATCACCCATATCATAAACAGTTGTCCGAAAATATCATCACGGTATAATCTACCGATGAGGCATGATGTTGTTGCTAGGACACTATAACGAAATCCATCGGAAGGATAACCCCGAAGATAAGGAAATAAGAACTCACAGTATGGTAAAAGCCATAGCCACTTATAATAAAAAGGAATAATGGTGGAATGTCCCAATGAAGGCCTCAATAAAATGTAAACACAAGAGACTTGATATTCGGGATAGAGAAGAGAATTTGTGTACAGTTTTGGATATTAGCTACCCACTGGATGTTAAAGTAAAGCTGAAGATCAGTGAAAAAGAGATTGACTACGCTGAAATATTGAGAAATCTGCTGTTACTCTATCCAGATTACCTACGCTGAACTATTGGCAAATCGGTATTTACTCTATCCAGATTACAAATTCAGGTTAATACATGCAATTATTGAGGTCCTGAGATATGTAACTGCCTACATACCAATCTTGAGAAACTAGGCTTCTTAAAACTAGAAATTTTATACTTTAAATATACATGAATATGTCTAGATTTGCAACTGTATTCATGGGAATACATACATAAAATAAAACATGCAAATCAGCACATATACATATATAAATACATACCTACATATCAGGTCATCCCATAAGTTCAGTCCGAATTTTGAGTAAAGGAGACAAGTGATCAAATGTTATATTTAATTGACATTTAATCATCAATCTACTTTCCCGGATTGTCTATAACTTCCATCCATCTATTTACAAGGTTTTTAATCCCATCAATATAGAACTCTTTTGGTTTCAGATCGAAGAACTCTGAAATGTCAGTTTCGACCTCCTTCTGGCTTGCGAAAGTTATGTCTCCCAAATGATTCTGTAAACTACGAAACAAATGGTAGTCTGAAAGAGCAAGGTCGGGATAATAAGGTGGATGAGGAATTTTTTCCCAACCAAGCTCTTCGATCTTCTGTGATGTGATCTTTTCGGTGTGGAGTCGCACATTGTCCTAATGAAACATCACTCCTTTTTGATTCACTAAAGCGGGTCTTTTTTTCTTCAAAGCTTGGTTGAAACGCTCTAATTGTTGCATTAGGTGGTAACAATTCAAAGTGAATTACTCCTTTACAATCCCGCAAGATAGAGAGAAGAACCTTTTTTTCCTTTTTACCAAGCTACTGTTTACGACGTGTCACATT
>NC_068987.1:51141897-51156023 GCF_001194135.2 Octopus bimaculoides | reverse complement strand
TATATATATATATATATATATGTATGTATGTATATACATACATAGATATATATTTCGCACCGTTTCTTCCTGCCAATTTCACTCGCATAAATTTGGTCAGGGAGGATGAGAACAGAAGTCACTTGGCCAGGGAAACGCGCTGTTAGACTGAATGGAAACCTGTTGGTTGCGAAACGAACTTCTTGGCCATAAAGCCACGCCAACGCCTATGTTTGAGATAACATAAAAACACTATTATAATAATTTCCATAATTATCTCTGATTCTTACCTTCCTGAATTAATGTGCAAATAATGACTTTCAGTTCTTTTGTATGTTTTCCAGTAACATTTCACTCACGCACGCGAACACACTTACATATGCGCGCGCGCATACAATACCATGTCTTTCTCTTTATTTCTCTCATCGTCTTCTCTCCATCCTCTTAACTTTTTACTCACACGTTCACGAATGCATACACATCGACAGACGCGCCCGCACTCAAACACATGTGCCAACATTTTGCTAGAAACATCATTGCATGAATTTTAACAGTAGTGGGAATGATAACAACATCCTAGAGCCAATTTCATATTAAGCGTAATTATGGAGTAAACTAAATACTTCTCGGTGATGCGTGAAGCAATAGCGTTTATTGTATTGCTTTTCGTCTAACAAAAGAAAATTGCAAAACACATTTCATATTTTTGCTTTCGGAGTTGCGAACAATGATTTTCATTGATTTTTGAGAATGTTCTGTATCGCTTCTGGGCGTTGTGTATATTAACTAATCTTATATTAGAGAGGCTGGTCTTAGATTTTAATATAGACTCTGGTGATTAACGAGGAATGTTTGGGTATTCATTGTTTTAAATTGATGCTGTTTCATATTGAAGAAAAACAATCTTTTTCAGAGAGTAATTCCTCAATAAGGTCTCGTGTTCTTTCTCATTTTCAATCTACTTTCTGTGTATGATATTTTTACATGAATACGTACATTCATGCCTATTTGTGTATATAAACATACTAGATGTGCATAATTACGTATACGAGGGGGTGCCCAAAAATAACTGGAAACGTTCTGTGGTTCGAGCTTCCGCCGCTAGAAGCCATTTCATGCAACCCTGCAGCGTCAGTTTGCCGACCGGCGTCGTCGATACATAGTCGTTATACCAGGTGGCCCGTCTTTGTTTTTCAGTCCTTCTCCCCTGATCCTCAATGTTTGCGATGGGACAGATTAGTAGGACGCTGCCATGAGCAAAACACAATTTTACGAGTTGTTTTCACGCTTTAGGAATGTTCCCTTGTCGCTTGAAGACCAGCCTCGCTCAAGGGGACTGTCGACCTCTCGAACGACTGAAAACATTAAGAAAATACGTGAACTGATCTTGGAGGACCGTCGTCCAACAATTGATGAATTAGTTGATATGACTTGTGGGTGTCCTGTCTTTTGTTTCGTCTTGTCAGCCAGAACATTCTTATCTAAAAATTTCCTCATCCCTTTTAAAGTAAGCACGAAAGTTAGTTTCCTCTTTTGGGTTATATACGAATTCTCCAATGGAGTTTTTGACCGTGTCAGGGATGGACGAACTTGATGTATTTTCTGTTTTGTTCTGTATCAATTGAATTCACAGTTGTTATTGCTTCTGCAATTCCAACAACTGCTATTGTTGCTGCTGTTGAAACTATTGTCGATGCTGTTGTTGATGTTTCTGTAATTGAATTACCGATGCTAATAACTCTTCTATGTTCAAACAACGATCTCTCCAGCACAGGCTCGAATATCTCGTCGTCAAAATAATGTTATGGCAAGAGATGCACAATTTGGGAGTAAGAATAGTATTAACGAAGTAAACATTTCGATATAGTTTTTCGCATGTGTCACTATATTCCATTCATTTTCCCGTTCTTTTTTAGTTACGTTTTCCTTCTCTCCTGCTGTGCCTCTTCTGTTTTTTTTCCTTCCTTTTCCTTAACGGACCCTTTGGCGGTGAGTCAACGCCTTCCTTCCTGTTCTTTTTTTTAATGTACGACCGTATATTCCTCCTCCACCTTCTCCGAACATTCTCACTCACTGCGGCCGCCACTTTGTCACCCTGCTCCCGGTTGGTACCTTGCTGCTTCTATTCCTCTATGCTTTATCGTGTTTCTGGGGACATCTTGATCTCATGTGTCCCCTTATTCCACACTGGTGCACGCTGGAGGTCTTCCCTCCACCACCACTCTCAGTTTCAAATCCTCTAACAGTATCACCTCCTCCGCTATCTTGTGCAAGTCTTGGATACTGATCTGGATGGCTACTTCGAGGCCGTATCTCCATCAGTTCACCTCTGTCGTCCTTGTTATTTTTAAAACTTTTGCGTCTTCCTCCACATTATACACAATTACTGCTACCAGCCACAGCTCCTCAATCTCTGGGGGTACTCTGCCAATCTTGACCCTGGCCACTCGTTTGAAGCAGTAAGTTGGCAGAAGTAACCACTCTAGTGCCCTTGCCGCTGCAGTGGAGTGGTTTATCGCTTCTTATTCGCTAGCGAACCTTACCTCCACTATGCCGTATCTTTTCCCTCTGGTGTAGAATGATGTGAGGCTTTTAACATCCTTCAAATATTCTTCTATGGCCTCCACCGTAGCCCTTTTTTTTCTTTTCGTTTTCGTGGACAACTTTCTATATACCACTGTCCGCTTCGTTATGCTCGCTGTCAAATTTTCCGGTGGTGTCAACCTCAAACTGGCTCCTTCCTTCTCGATACGTCTGTTGAACTCCTTTAACATTTTTGCTCCATTTTCACCTCTCGAACCTGTAGTACGTCTGCAGCTAAACTTCTTTCAGTGGCTGAAGCATAGCTGCCGGCTGGAACTGGTTCGCTTCCCATCCATCCTTATTTCTCTACTTCACCCATAAATGGAGACGAAAACAATTATAAAATCACTGCAACAACAGCATCTAACAATTCAACAATGAGGTTAAACAATTAGGTTCACCCTTACAGGAGACCTTCAAAGAATAATTAACTAGGCAACTCACGTTTAACGGATCAAAAACGATTAACCCGAACAGGAAAATACCGCTTTCAACTGTTTTCTTTATTTAAGCACTCAGGCTTTTACACGGATGTGACAGCACAAGGACAGACAGAACAACACAGTGGGGACAAAAAGCACACAACGAATGAAAGTGAGAAAGATGTAATATAATAATGAAAATGAAATATCTGCATGAACCCCACTCTCATGCAGTACCATTTGAACATTTTTACGCACAGTTTATAATCATTTCTTTTTTCCTTTGTTTTTTAAATAATCATCGTTTTTTTACGAAACAATTTTACTTACTTTTTTTAATATCTCGTAAATGGTTCCAGTTCTTTTATTTCCACCACTGGCGGCAGTTCGTCAACCTCCACCACAACTCCCGACGGATCAATGTCACTTCCACACATTTTCTTTAACCTGTTATATTTATCTTTATCAATTACAATAGCAATCACATTTTCCGAGTAAATATCCTTAGCCAACTTAACCCTTATAATAGATTTGAACTTCCTTATCTTTCTTTCAGTTGATGTGTTCTTAGCATATGTAACGAAATTCCACCTGTGCTTTTTCGGCTTTCTCACTTGTTTACCTTTTCCTTGTTCCAATCTTGGCACCTTCTCTCTCTCTCTTTATCCTCCTCTACTTTGGTTAGTCTCGCTGTTTCACTTTCATGCTGTTGTCTTTCTATACTGCCTAAATCTTCCTCCTCCGCTGGTATAGCTAGTACCCTTGCTACTGTCTCCTCTTTCTCAATCTCCTCCTCGAGCTCTTCCTCGGGCTCCTTCTCAACCTCCTTCTCAACCACATTCTCGACCTCCTTCTCGACCTCCTTCTCAACCTCATCTACTTTTTTCTTTTTCTGCTTCTCCGGCGGAGAGCTTACTCTTTCTTTTCTTTTTCGCTTTTTAACTACTGTGAATTCTTCCTCTGTTATTGCCGTCTCTTCCACATCATCCTGCACCACTTCGTCCACCCTATCCTGATCCTCAGACTGTTCAATCTGTTGTTCCTTCTTTTCTCTCTGGGGGCACATAAGTAGCATATGGGAGACCTACACTCCATTACCACTCTCAGCCTCAATTCTTCGGGTAAAACTATTTCCTCTGCAATCCTGTTTAGGTCACTTAAACTCGCTTGTATGGCCATAACCCCACAATTTAACCTTTTGGTTCTCGTCACTTTAAGTATTTTGGAGGCTTCCTCCATGTTATGTTAAACATTATGGCTGCTACCAACTATGTTTCATTTGATTCCAGAGGTACTTTTCCTAATCTCACCCTGGCAACACGCTTGCCACAGTATGTTAGCAAAAGTACCCATTCTTCCATCTTTATGGCTACAGTGGAGTATTGTATCGCTTCGTCTTCAGTCGCGAATCGCACGTCCACTGAGCCATACTTTCTTCCTCTCGGGATAAAAGTAGTGAACTTCTTAATTTCTTTTAAACAATCTTCAATAGCTTCGATAGTTGCAATTTCGATTTTTCTCGATGACACCTTCACTATTACATATTCTGGTTAATTCAACGTATTGCCTTCTCTTTTCAGCAAATTATCACTCTCATTCAGCTTCTTCGGTTCTATCTTCACCTCACGAACCTCTAAGGCTTCAGAGTCCACTCCTCTGCCAGTTGCTACCGCATAACTGCGGTTTTTTACTGGTACTTGTTCCATCTCGCCCATGAATTGCACGAAAACAAACACAATTTAACAATATCGTATGCAAACAACAGTAACGGTAATTTCAACAATCAACAATCGTAAGTACACCCACGAGGGGAGACTTCAACAAATAATCAACAATGTGACTCGCGTTCAACAGGGATCAAAAATGATTGAATCGAACAGGAAAATACCGGTTTCAACTAGTCCACTTTCAGTCATGAGGGGGTGGTGAGAATCCTTTCACAACAATAGATAGATAGATAGATAGATAGATAGATAGATAGATAGATAGATAGATAGATAGATAGATATTGTTGACGTCAAGAGACGTGACATGATTCATTTTTGAACTCGTATCGTGAGCCACATAAGCCGGACAGGATCCTTTGTCTACCCACATTATTTTTTAAACCATTATTCGTACGGCACTCTTATTTGTAGCTTATCTGCTTCAAGGATCGATGTTCCTAAGAAGAAGAATAGATTCAGATGTGGATGTGGGTGTGCGCACACGCGTGTTTGTTTATGTATTCAAGTACCTACAGAAACTTCACGAAACGCTGCCACAATATCCCGATGAATTAGAAAGCTTGGAACAAATTATCTGGTATATAATAAATACGGAGTACCTATTATAGTAGGATTTTATGATATAAAAATTTCTTATAGCGCGACGTTCTGTTGGAAAAAAATGTAAGGATGTGCTAACTATAGAACAATAGAGACAAACATATAAAACATTATATTAGTTATCAAAACATAAAATCTGCCAGGTTTACATAACGTTAAAAGTACATCATTTAGCGACAGAAGCAGTATTAGTACCGAATTGCAATCTGTATGCCTTACATACATCTGTATTCGCCCGCAGAATGCCTCTTGTACAGTGCCAAAAGCACAGAAATGCCCGTAGCGGTAAAGATGTCCATAGGTGCTTATCACTATACGAGACGCGTTCTCAAGACGAAGAGTGCATAGCTACTGCTAAGGTTATATAAACACGCAGAAATCACTCGAAGTAGCAGTTCCCGATGGTGTTGGACATGTTTTGTCAGCTATTAAAATGTGTTTGCTTTTAGCACTAGACGTCTGTATACAATCCTTTCACAAGAAGAATATCGCAATATCATGATGTTTTTAAAGTATATTCGCTATAACAGTATTACATTCAACAAACAATAAGTGTTTAGTTGTTTGTAAAGTTCTATTTATTATATGTTGACAGACTAGATAGATAGAAAGGTAGAAAAATAAATATACTGGTATATCATAGATAGATAGATGGATGGATGGATGGATGGATGGATGGATGGATATTATAGTTGGATAAACTTAGTTATCCAAAATGGCTTCAGATTGGCCTAGTTGGTGGATGCGCTGTTGTCGTTCATGTTTTTTGATAGGTTGAAAGGCTTATCCATGTAGTTGGAGATAAACGGTTAGCTAGAGATATATTGACACGTTGATAGTCAAATTAAAATATAATATTCTTAATTGGCGAATAAGTTTGGTCTGAATTTTCTTGCTGGTTATATTGTTTGTTCAGTGACCACTCGAAGTTACATGATCACTCCTCTGACTATGTATTTACGCTCGTGTTCCTGTATCCAGATGGACGGAATCCCATTATGTTTCTAAGAAACAGTATGCATAATACAATATTTCACTCTAACTTCGGCGGTTCTCTGTAGATTTAAATCTTTTAATGAAAGTTCTTCGGTTTTACCGGAGGATGACCGCATATATATACTCTACAAAAAATTTTAGTAGATAAAGATAGTTAAGGCCGGTCTATAGTGTTAGCTTGGATTTCACGTCCATAAAGCGCCTAGCTTTACAGCGTTTCTTCAGGCCGTAAGAGTCGGTGGTCTGTAACCTCTCTTGAAAATGAAAAGCAAAAAAACATTTTGGCTAGTTGTTGGACACATAGACAAAGGAGGTTTAAGTGCAAGCAATTGTCTCCCTAAGAATGCTATCCATAACTGGGCTGATTGTCTTGTGAGTCCCAGGACGACAGTAGGAACCTCCTGAAGTATAAGCATGATCTGAAAACTTCCGTTCTGGAATTTAAATGTTCCCCGGTTCAACGCATTTTCGCCAGCAGCTGTATACGAAGATACAGCGGATGTTCCAGAAACACCTTCAAGGAGCGCCTCTACAACGAGAGATCTCATTCAGCATCCCGAAGAGGGTATACGCCACGTCCTTGGCCAGCCATGTGGAGCGCCTGAAGGATGAAGGTACTCCACAAGTAATCTAATGGAAGATCCCAGAAAAAAAACAGGCCCCTACATCAATAGGAGCAAGCGTTGCAAACTGTGCATAGGTGAACGGGGGAGAATATTAAAGAACTCCTTCGAACCGGGGAACATCTTAAACTCCTCGACGGAAGCCTTCGACACCCCTTGCACTACAGAACATTCCTACTGTTGTCCTGGAACGTACCAGTCGATCAGGCCAGTTACTGAGAGAAAATCCCTTATGTGTAACCCTTCTCTTTTGTCTGCTGTAAAGCTAGGCGCTTTATAGACGTAAAACTGAGGGTAACCCCATAAACCGGTTTTAACTATCTGTATTTAGTCTACTGCTTTATAGCTTAGAAAATGCTTCTCTTTCGGATTTATGATTTACTGAATATCTATGTGTGTGTGTGTGTGTGTGTGTGTGTGTGTGTGTGTTTGTGTGCGTGTGTGCGTTATAATTTCTAAATTTCTCTAAAGGAGAGATACAGCAGCGATGCTGAGTATTAATATTTATTGCCAAACTAATGTGACAGTCCAGAGAAATAGGACGAATGCTACTGTCGATTAGCTGCGAGAAGCGATCGCCTCTAGATAGCTATATGACACAAATCTACATCCATAAACCTTCGAATAAGAGAGGTCATCAACTTCCTCTTACTGGCTTGGCTTCCACAGACCGGTGTCGGGGAAGTTGCCCCTTATCAATGTGGAGCAGCCAAGTCCAGCAGGAGTCGCTGTTAACCTCTGTTCGAAAGTTTTATTATATATATTGAGTGAAACACATTTACCGATTTTCAAAAGTAAAAATGTTATAATTTTTAAATCTCTCTAAAAGAAGTGATACAGCAGAAGTATATCTTGAAATTTTGCCATAGCAAGGTGATAAAATACAACAATCCAAGATATTTCTCATTCTTTCCTTTCGCTTTAAAAATCATTCTTAGACTATATAATGTTTTGGTTTCATCCGTCGGAATACTTATTCCCACTCAGTCTACGGGAGATGTATAATTCTATTTGAAATATATCATTTCTCAGATATTTGTTCGGTAGTTTTCTGCAGTATCTCTTTATTAATAGCATACATACTTCTGCATACTTCTTATCTGTATTAGTTAACCAAATACTCGCCTACTCAACGTTTGGATAAGGTTTCAGGTGGATTATTTAGACGAAAGTCAGTGACGAGTTGGAATTTTTGCTTACTCATAACTGTTTCCGTAAATAAAAAATCAATTTCACGTGTTGTGCTTCTGGGTGATCTTTGATTGCACAGAATTCACACAAAGAAGCTGGCAGCAAAAATCATTAGCAAGTTCTCCGATGTGTGTTTAGCAGGAAGTCATGAGATGTTTCCTAAATAAGCATGCCTTAGTATTAAATCGTTAACTGTTTCTCCTTGTTTCTGCTTTAGAAAGAAAACTTTTAACCTGTCAGTGATGATGAGTTTCCCTTTAGTTTATATTGTAGTTAACTGTACACTTGAAATCTTCGCCTGAACAATATTCAAGCGTTGGAGACAGAGCGTCATTCAGTTTGGGTAATGCATTTATACGACATAGTACAAGACAATGTATCTTAACAAATGATTTTGGCTTATCACTTATGAGATTTATAAACTTTATTAGTCATGTAGTTACATATTCAGCATTATCAGGATTTAAGTAATTATATAGCTCCAACTTAGTGTTGGTGTTTTTGACTACTGAAGTTGAAAATCTTCGTAACAAATGTGTAGAATTTGTGATAATTAAGATTACAATAATCACTAAAACAATTTGAAAGTCCACCATAATAATCCATTAATCCGACTAATTTAGGAGAATTTGATGAGAAGAAATGTCTATCTTCTGCCTAGTATATATCTCCATAACATATTCACTTTTAAATAACGTCTTTCAGAGATAAATCCTCTAACTAAAGTGATGGCAGAATAGAACTGACCAAAATACAGGCAAAATCCATATAAGAAATACCTGTCACTAAAACTCTGGAGTAATTTAGCGTAGACTTATCGATGTGTTCATTAACGTTGAACATTACACAGAACTATACGACATTCGATAAGGTATAATACAGTATTCTGTACAATTCAAGTTAATAATACAAAATTTACTATAAAGTGAGTGGTATATATATATATATATATATATATATATATATATATATATATATATATATATATATATATATCAGATATAAACCAGTGGTGTATAACTTTATCTATCTCGCAAAAAAACGTTCTTTGTTTTGTCTGGCTTAACGATACTCGTTTTGCCCCTAATCTGGTTTTAATTTTATCCCGGAATTAATTCTTTTACTTTATTTCTAATCCATTATAAAAATATGCTTCTATACTGTTTTAGTCCATTCGTCCGCGAGGTTGGGACGTGCCGGTGCATTAATTTATCGTTTATTATTTCTGTTGTTTTTGTTGTCAACCTTCTTGTCTCCTCATGTCATTGCCGTTTCTTTTTCTATATCACTTGACGTTTGAAATTCTATTTGTGTGTGACAAGGAAACCGACTAATGGAAATTCTGTACACTAATGGAATTGATGAATCTGTAGTTGTTAAACCTTCAAGGATGAAATGTTATACGTGTATGGGTGTTCGCTTTTTAAAATATTCATTGGCTATAATCTTCCTGAAATACATGCAAGCGTTGTCTTCTCAATGGAGTGAGTGGTTGGCAATATATACGGTTCAAATATGAAAGTGTATCACTTCGCATGTAACATTTTATTGATATCGCATGTTGAAATACACATATTCTAATATAGACATTGAATATCACTGAAGATCATAGGCGCCAAGAAGAGTTAAGCTGCCGGCAAGCTGAGAACGTGAAATTGTTTAAATATTCGCCGATGCCATTTCGCTTCATTTATGCTTCAATTCATTTATGCGCCATTGAAGCCGTTCCAGAGTGCTGCAGTTCATGCAGTTAATAGCTTTTGAAAAGATGTTCACGTCCAGAAATACCACTCTCCGATTTTCTACTAAATATTTCTCCTAGTCAAAATCATGTACGTAGATAAATGCATTCACAGAATTTATCCCAAATGGTTAATCAAGAGACACTTATAAAAATATGTGAAAATAATAAAAATGAATCCTGAGATTCTTTTCAACTAACCATTAACAGCGAAACTGGAACAAGAGGTACAGGACCAAAGAAATTTCTTTTGATATATATTGCTTCACATACACAGACACAGTTGTGGCCATCTGCCCCATAGCAACATTAACAATAGTTCCTAATTTAAGCACATGTCCAGATGTGTCAGTATTAGTCTTCGGTATTAGTCTCTTGCATCGATCCTAATATTTCACTAGTACTTTATAATATCGATTCTGAAGGGTTGGAAAGAGAAGCTAATTTTTTGAGACTTAAACCCATTTCAAAAAAAGCTGGAAGTGCCAAACACAACGTTGTTTTTTTTTTATTTCGATGACCTACTGCTGCCAGTTAAACGCCTTCTAGCAGCGTTAATAATAATGATAATAGTAATAATAATAATAATAATAATAATAATAATAATAATAATAATAATAATAATAATAGTAATGATAATAATAATAATAATAATGTTTTCTTTGTTGGCCACATGGGCCCACATAGTAGATAGAGGGACGCTAATGCAAAAGCACAAATGTAGAGCTTTATAAACAATAACTAAAATTAACAAAAAATTAAACAAATACAATTACCCAAAAGCACTGGGACTCCCGAGGGAAAACCGTGCAAACCCCACAGAAAATCATGGTTTCTCTGACCACTTAGGCAAGTACTTACTCCACTCAGAAGTGCATACTCAGAGCAGGACCGTTCACACGAACAATGCTCACCACTCTCGTCCTCCTTTTAATAAATTTGCTAGAAGGAAGCGCATCCCTCTCCACTCTTCAAGTGGAACCTGAAAAAGTCGGTCAGAGATTTGCCAGAGAGGAAAGTGCCTAACTTCAGCCTTTTAGTCTTGTCCATCACACGACCTCTTTCGGCATGACCAACAGGCAGATGAAATCTACCCAGCCTTCCCAACCAAAGAAAGAGGGTGGAGCCATCTTAACAATAGACTCGGTTGATACCCGGATCTGCAATTGCTCGAAATAAACCCACACGTCAGAAATTGTCGGACACTGGACAAGTGCGTGCAGAACGGTTTAATCGCTCCGCGCATATCTCGGGCAGCTCCGACTGATGGCACTTCCGGGTCTGCGGAGTTTATCCCGAACCGGCAACACTCTATGGTAGCATTGCCAGGCCAGGGATTTCTGGAAGTTATCCATTGGCCCCGGCCCGAAAGTGATCCAGAAAATATCGGTCAGTTGTTTCTCTTTGAAGCCCAGAACGTCCACAAGACGTCATCACAGCTATCCTCCACTAACCCACTATAGAATGCAATAATAATAATAATGAGAAGAAGAAGAAGAAGAAGAAGAAGAAGAAGAAGAAGAAGAAGAAGAAGAAGAAGAAGAAGAAGAAGAAGAAAAATCCTTTCTACTATAGGGTCAGAAATTTCCGGTAAGTGGGTAGACAATTACATCGAACCCTGTGCTTGACTGGTATTTATTTCGTGGACCTCGAAAGGATGAAAGGCAAGGTTGACCACAACAGAATTTGGACTCAGAACATAAAGACGGACGTCGAGAAATAGTATTGTAATTATATCCATAATTCGTAACATCAGTAACAATACCAGCAGAAGTGGTAGCAGAATTAAACAGCAGCAACAGCTTCGGCAGCGTCAGTAGTAGTAGTAGTAGTAGTAATAGTGGTGGTGGTGGTGGTGGTGGTGGTGGTGGTGGTGGTGGTGTGCCAGTGCCGTTGTAGGGGTGGTATTGATGGTGGTGGTATTTATGTAGTCGTGATTTTGGTGTTGGAGCTGATATTCTTCAGGGTAGTCAACCAATTGCACGTGCTTATAGTTTAAATTATTCTACTTGCGACTGTCTCATCTCTTTAATTGGTAAAAGTGGAGTGGATTATGCTATACAAGGTATCCAAGGTGTATTTTGAAGTAGATTAAGCTGGTGTTGATAGCAAGCCCAACCAAGAGTACAGAGTACCCGTTCTCATCACAGTGATTAAATTAGCCCCAATCAACCATTTCCTGTAAGCAACAACATGACACGAAGTGTGAAGATATTTTCTCTGTTGCATATTCAAAGAGGTTGAATAGCCGTCATATTCGTTCAAGTACTATCAAAACTGTGGCTGTTGATATTCACCTTGAATTCCTGTCGTGGAGATCTGAATAAAACGTGGGCGGTGAGTAAATTTCAAGAATCCTGCTGATCTCAGGATGTAGTATCGTGTAAAGTGATTTAAATGGGACCATCACAGAAGAATGATATTATACTGAGTGGACCTGGACGGTGAAGCATGCAGTTTAGTATTTCAGAATAAGGAGAGAGAGTTATAATAGCAGTAGAACGGTTATAGAGAAGATACAGCAGATCCATAACTTAGTGGTTACAGCATGTCTCTTTATGAAATTTGTCGTTTTCCAATGGTGAACATTGACAGTAATAATGAGTTGTTGGTTATATCAGAGACTACAATATTTTATGTATTGTTTTTAAAGGGAATAGGGTGTAATTTGTGGAAAACGTGGCTTTCATTTCCAGCAGCCTAAGGAGAACATGGATGCTCCTGTCATCTTTACTCTGAAAAAGAAGCAAAACCTTTTTCGATACAGTTTTATAATGAATCTATGCGAAGTCTCCAAGAAATCTCAACATTCATCGCGCAATCAAAATTCAGTAGCTACTATGAAAGATTTTAGTTACGTGCTGTTATTGTTTGAAGGTTTTCTTTCGTACTATCTGAAGTAGAACTATTTTCTTTTTCTGCATATTGATAGTCTGCTTTATGATTTCGTTTAGTTTGAAACGACACTCGCTGACGGATGTTCACAATTTTCCCATCATAGAATTTTAAAAAAAGGTAGTAGGTCTACATTATGTGACGTTGACAGCTATGTGAGGAAGATAAGAGAAGGGTGACAGCTGATATCACATACAGAGGTGTGCATGGCTAGGATTAAGTGCAATCTGACCAGAAGAAAAAAATTGAGACACATTGAAAAATAAGAATACAATGCATATTTTTACAAATGTGTTTGCGCAAGATCATCAGTTTGAATGGGTTGTAAAAGTCCGAAAAAACTCATACTAATATGTGCTTCTTTCCGAAGTATTAAGCATTTTATAGAGGAAACTAATTAACGTTTATATTTTCTGTTGAAAGAAAACGTTATTAAACAGGGATAATACATTTTTCGGGATCTTTTCCCTTTGGCCGGCAGATTTCAAAAATAATTTTTTGTAACTTTCAAAATTTGTATACTGGCAGAATGTGTCACATAAAACATCATTTACTCTTGGCGTTTTTGAGAAAATTGCGTAATGTCGAAGTTATTTTGTGTTAAAGTTGTCGTATTTCTGTAATTTCAACCAATCAATGACGTCTATTGATGTGAAAACAATTACTGCTGTTGTTTGTCAACAACAACTTCCGGCGGTATATATTTCGTTTGTCACTGTTATTTATGACATTTTTCGTGCGTTTGTACTGGTTTTAGCTTTGGGGTTTTAAGGTTAGGGTTATGGATAGGGTTTTAGAATTAGGGTTAGTGTTTTAGGGTTAGGTTAATGTTTTTTCAGCTACTATTTTCGGAAAGACATTTTTGCCTCCTCCCACTACAATTTCTTCATTTTTCCCATATTTCCGTAACTCTAACCCTAAAATCCCAACTCTAACCCTGGAATCCCAACTCTAACCCTAACCCTAACTCTAAAACCCTTACCCTAATCCTAAAACCCTAACCTAACCCTAAAACCCTAACTCTAACGCTAAAACCCTATCCCGAACCTAAAACCCTAACCCTGACCCTAAAGCCCTAACCCTAACTCTAAAACCCCGACCCTAACCCTAAAACCCCAAAGCTAAAACCAGTACAAACGCACGAACGATGTCATAAATAACAGTGACAAACGAAATATATACCGCCGATAGTTGTTGTTGACAAACAACGGCAGTAATTTTATTCAAGGGAAAAGATCCCAAAATAGGCAATTTCGAAAACGCTAAAAAAAAGTGAAAATACTTCCACAAACAAAATGAACTGAATTTTTTTTTTAATAACTAATAACTGCATTGATTAAACTATACACGCGTGTATCTCAAATGTAAA
>NC_068987.1:51132467-51141887 GCF_001194135.2 Octopus bimaculoides | reverse complement strand
TGACAAACGAAATATATACCGCCGATAGTTGTTGTTGACAAACAACGGCAGTAATTTTATTCAAGGGAAAAGATCCCAAAATAGGCAATTTCGAAAACGCTAAAAAAAAGTGAAAATACTTCCACAAACAAAATGAACTGAATTTTTTTTTTAATAACTAATAACTGCATTGATTAAACTATACACGCGTGTATCTCAAATGTAAATGTATGAGAAATAACAGTGACAAACGAAATATACACCGCCGGAAGTTGTTGTTGATAAACAACAGTAGTAATTGTTTTCACCTCAATAGACATCATTGATTGGTTGCAATTACCGAAATACGACAACATTAACAGGAAATAACTTCGAAAATAAACAATTTTATTTAAAATACCAAGAGTAAATCATGTTTAAATGACATATTCTACCAGTATACAGAATTTGAAAGTGTTTAGTTACAATTTTTTTTTCTATGTGCCGGCCAAAGGGAAAAGATCCCGTTTTTCGTTATAACTCATAATTATACATAACAGAATATAAGATTCGGCATTAAGTAGAAAAATATATGGATGATAATAACACAAGACATCATATCCCGCCAAACCGAGATTAGGTCCCAGTTTCAATACCCTGTTGACGCCATTTCATTTGTATAACTAATGACATAAGACATACAATTCTGAACTTTCCGTAAACAACTCATTTAAAATAAAAAGCTCGTGTTTATTTACGTAATTTTCTGTTCAGATTTTAAATAACCAACAGACGAACCTTGCCTTCTATCCGTCTAAAGGTCTATAAAGGGTCTTTGTGATTTATGTTAGAAATATAAGACTGAAAATGCAGAGAGCTTCGTTGATAAAGAAATATGTTTTGGTGAGGCGAGACCACGGTTTTCGTTTGGTTTCTTGCCAAATATAGTAACCATATTGAAGAGTTTTTGCATGACGCGAGCAACACATATATCTGTTTTTAAAGTGTCCTTTTACTTGTTGCAGTCATGAGATTGCATCCATACTGCACACCCCTTTGAAGTGTTTTCAGTATAACTGCATTTTATTTTTGGTACTTATTCTATCAGTCACTTATGCCAAACTGTTAAGTTATGGGAGCGTAAATAAACCAAAACTTAATGCTATTGCGTACATGCATATAATATGGCAAATACACACACTTGTAGATATATATATATATATATATATACATATATATATATCAACTGCAGTAGTGGAATTCACTTGCGCGAGATGCTCCGCAACAGGACTGAACCTAAAAGACATACATATGGGCCTACGCTTGAGCAGAGAACTTATGAACTACATAAGCATGACAGTACTTGTACAAAAACGATCTATGACCTATAATAAGTAATTAACGAGATAATTGGTCGTGTACAAAAACGATAACAAAACTTCACACAAAAATATTAAATTATCGAATATTAATTATATACATAAAGAAGAGTCTATGTTTGATAACATCCTTGAGTAAAATATTAAAATCTATTAGCACTAACTGAACCTTGAAGTTTCAAACGTAGAAATATATTCACTCGTATATTTCCATAACATTCTCATTCGTTACCATTCAGATTTAGTATATAACATTGTTTTTTTTTTGTTTTTTTTTGTGATTTTTTTAAGTGTATAGTATTTATTGAAACTTGTTTTTCGATTAACGTACTTTAGTTTTCTGTTTCATGCCGTAAAAGAAGCATTATCTCACAACGAACAAACATTGGATATCTAAAATCGGTGATCAAATAGTATCTGATAAATATTTTCCCTAGATAAGTTGTAGCTTTTGATAAGTTAAGTGAACAGACTAGTTCGATCAATTAATCGAGAATTTCTTTTTCTATAGAAAAAGATTGTGAATTTCCTGATTCGATTTCCGCTGCCAAAGATTCAGTTGGAAAGGAAGCTATAAAAGTGGCTTTGTCGATAGATTTCCGTATTATATTTTCTACTTTAGCATCAAATATTTACTTTACTGTTAAAGTGTTCTATTAGAAAATACAGTAGCATATGCAGATGTTAGAATCAAAAAGAATAATGTTATAATAGTTACCAGAGTGCTAGACTCAGGAGAACCATTTCTAAACTACTGACAAGGAATTTATGCGGGTTCACATTGTAGTAATGTCGGTTTACTCTGCTAATATTTTAACTCAATTTAAAAACAAAAATAGATTATTTTCATTGACGAACACCGAGCTACATTGTAAGCTTCTACTTGTAGAGCCAAGATAAAAAGGAGCGGAAACCATGAACATTCTCTGTTAATGTTCCATTTAAACTGTTGTAAGTCAATATATGAAAGAAAGAGATGCCAAAGGCAGGGTATTCTACAGCACCAGTGTTGAGGGAGGGAGGATTGTGTATAGTTGATGATGTAATGAAAGGGGATTCGACACACCAAGAACAGGAGATTTTGGAGGTTCCTGGCTGTTGAAGGAAAGACATCCGACAGCTATGGAGTGCATTTTATTAGGTAGCATTGTTAGAAAATGTGGGAAGAAGAGACAGTATGGTCGTCGATCAAAGGTTGGCGTATGACCGTTTGTGGAGGGTGCAATCTACTGAGAGGCACTTTTCTAGTTGCGATCTAAGATGTCAGGTATCTTCAGCATTATTACAGATGTGGAAGCAGTACATAATTGAGAGCTTTATTTAATCACTGTAGCATTTCTTTGCCTAATTAGTATCGAAAAGTCAAGTGTAAGCTCGTACAAGTTAATTGCTTCGCATGGTTAAATGTCGTAGTTGAAAGTTTAACTTTGAGAAAGCATAAGTGTCATAACATTACTATTATTTCGTTGCTAAAATATATTTTACTTAAGCTATAAATGACATGTAATTATGCCGGAATAACATATTCTCGATTTTCTTTGATAAAAATATCGGGCTTTTCACCAATTACGAGTATACAGGAAGCCAGATTTTGCCTAAAACTTTCATTATTTAAATTGGATAAGAGTTAAACGTACCTAAAGAAGAACTAAGAAAAGTAGTTTTCCAACCCCACTTCCGAAAATTTGGCAAGGCCAAAAAGTGAATGTCGTCCACTAGGCTTCTACTTGTAATCAGGTTTACACGCGTTTTCCTACCTATTCAAGAGAAGAAAACATTGATACATATCTCTGATAATAGGAACTATTTCGACATTTGTTAAATAAATAGATATATCTGAATAACAAAGGGAACGTTTAGTAATGAGTTAGGAGATTGTAATCAAGGTATCACGTATAAAGGAGGCTTCTAAAAGTGCCATGGATTCGAGTACTTAGTTGTTAAGGTGCTGAGAAAGTATGAATTTTAATTCATCAGTGTATTTCTTTCTATTATCCATACAGATTCACTTTATCCTTGGCTAATAAATAGTATCTACGGATTTTACCATTGTTTTTATCTCAATGTTCTAGATGAGTATGTATACTTGCAATTTAATGGGTCTGAAAATGTTATTTTTTTATTAGTCGTAAGCTTTCCGTGTATGCACGCATAACAATTTTCGGCTTCTATCCCATTCAGAGGGAAGAAGTATCGCTAATCGCATTGCTGCTTCTCAATAATTTAATAGCTTTTTTGTTTTAAGCTGGTGTCTACCTAAATTCAGTTCTATCTTTAAATCCATTTAGGCTCTTATTTGCGAAATCTTAAGTGTTCAGGACAACGAAAGCATTGTTTTTATCACTTTCTTTGCTCGTAATGCTTTTGTTACAAATCACTTTACTCATACTCACTAAATGAAATGACAATAACGTACTATTGGGATTGTGGTGTTTTCAAACATAACTTAAAAATTCGGCGTGAAACATTATATTAAAGTTTTTCTAAGAATTCGTAATTGATTTACAATTCTACTGATATTCCTAGAACAGAGTCTGATTTGACAATTTATCCATTTGCTTGTAATAAAAAGTAAAAGCATCTTACCTTACTTTACGAGAAATTCTCTTAGATAGGGCTCTAAATGCATCTCGATTAATTTAGTTATCTCTAGATTGGTGTGAACGTTTTTGTTGCTTTTTTTTAAAGTTATCCTTCTTTCTCTGAAAATCTTCAATTAGTGAATGAAATATGAAGCTTGCAGAGAACTGAAGAATTTTTACTTGGTCTTGAATCATAGTGGCACACGTTCGTATTATCATTTCTTGTTGATTTTCCTTCCTGTGGTTTGTTCAAATTAAAGTTTTATTAAATGACCTTTCCTTGTTTAATTGAAAGGTTTTTCACTGTATTTCATTTTTCTTTTCTTTTGTGAAATCGCATGCCTTATTGGATTTACTGAATATGACTAGTACGTTATTGGTAGTGATTGATTTAATGAGTTCATTTTCTATAGTTTCTTGTCAAATTTACCTTTTGTATTAATTGGAAGTTTTAGTTGTACATGTGTGTAATTAAAAAAAAAAAGACGTAATATTGAATAGTCTCGGTGGCGACAATGACTTGTTTTAGGTGCACTAATAAGAGAGGATTCCACAATGAACCTTCTGTTTTGCTTAAAATTTAATGAGCAGACCAATATCATTAACTAGATTACGTCTATCGAGGTCTATCGCATTACATTTATTCAGATTAAAACACTTCTCATTTACACCAATTTTAATGAGTATAGTAAATTTTAATACATTCTTATATGTACATTTGTTTGTTGAAAGGACATCTTATTGGAAACATAGCCTGACATCTTAGAAGGACTGGCTCCTAGCCTATGTAGAAATTTATAGAAACCAATTAATAATTGTGGTATAAATTATGTATTTCAAAACACCAAAACAAAATAAAACAAAACGGCAAGCGAAACTGCTACTTTTACTGAAGCGCTATGTTAGGAGACTTCAACAAAACGACATTGGGTGTCAAGCAGTTGTCGTAAGTACACAAACATGCACAGACACACACATACATTTATATTCGTTGTAAGCGACAGAAGAAATATTAATTTAAAATAGCAAGCTGTGTATCGTACTTAAAGCATGTACATCATAGAAAGACTAATTAACGCGATAATGTGTCGCGATAGTATTAACAGATGTAAAAAGCCCCAATATATATCAGTAGCAGAGGAAATTCATCGAGAAGCGCTAGTAGCTTTGGTAAATGCGTAATTCTGACTCTCTTCGCTTCATCAGTGGCAAATATTTAAGACAAGTTCAGCCGCCATTGATATTGCAAAACAGAGATTGCAAAATCACTGATGTCGCCGTTAGCTAACGACCTGAACAGAATTCGTTATGGGCCACAAAAGCAGTAGTAGATTAAATTAGCATTTTGTGTATCATACTCAAAGTAGGTAGATTGGTGAAAGCGTAATAAACTACAGTATTTGACTTATAGACACCTATACCTATATATATATATATATATATATATTAGGAGACGAAAATATTAGGAGACAAAAATCGTCCATCATCGATGTTGGCATTGCTAAATGCACGTTTTGTCAGTAGATACTTTGGCCTTACTGATGAAGCCCAAGGAATCAGATGTGCATTTAGCAATGCTACTACCGCCGCAGGACGATTTCGTCTGCTAATGATATAATTTGTCTCCTTTAACACACACAATACGTCGTAACTAAAGAAAATGGTGGCCGTATCTAAATATAAACATATGAAATGGAGATAACCAGAACATGGGGAGGCAAAACAGAAGCAATTTTTATATAACAACAACAACAACAACAACAACAGAAAGAAGAAGAAGAAGAAGAAGAAGAAGAAGAAGAAGAAGAAGAAGAAGAAGAAGAAGAAGAGGTGTTTTGCAGAAAAAGCATATAAACATATACATAACAAGATTCTCAGAACATCCAAATATGCGCAGCATATAGAATAGAACAAAATTACGTAATGTACTGTCAATGCAATATACAATTGAAGACCAAAACAAAGCATTACACTTAACTAAGGCGCACGGAATTTCGGTCGATAGTGCACTGAAAGCACGCAAAGTGAGACTACTAAAAATAACAACAAAAATATGTATATTTTCTAATTATGATTACTATCATGTAAACAATTATATATTTAGAGATGAGAAGTATGGTAATGAGAAGACAAATATAATTGATTCATGAAAATAAAAAAAAAGTACAGCAATATTCCTTTCATTTCATAATAGATGAAACATGAAAGTAATTTCATAAAGAAAGCTTTTTGTAGCGTCTATGTTATTAAGATTATCTAAGTTTTCTGTCTGGCAAAAATATTGATAAGATAATTTTCCCGTCGTAGTGTCGACACTAATCGTTATCTACTTTTCAATTTATAAATATGTGTAGACGAGATAAATATTTCGTATCTGGTTGTACAGGTAGGGTGCATCGGAAGACAATATAGTATTTCCAGACATATTGTAAACAATTACTTTATGAATACATGAATTACAGTAATATAACAATTCGCTCATTCGTACGTTCTATACAGCACTTACCCAACTAGCATTTCTGGTATAAAGAAAAAATTGTTACTAAGGTAACTTATTAATAGTCTTCGAGGATGAACAACAACAGCAACTGACTTTAAAGAGGAGCTTCTGGTCAAATCTTCCGACCTTGATTCTACTCATTAATAAAAAAAATTAATTTTATTTCAAGAACACTTTAACAATATTTATATTAGGTTCCTCTCCAGTTCCATCTCTATTCCTTTAATAACTTTCAGAAGACTGTTGCATGTCTACTCCGTTCTCTCAATTATTTAATAGTTATTTTTCTTATTGGTTTTAAAACTTTAAATATTCTTCGATGATGTACATTTCAGTGAACTAATTTTATTACTTCCTCTCATTATTATGTTTCTGGAGCTCTCATATGAATTTTAGTTTTAAATATTGTTTTATCGTTCTTTAATTTAATGGGGACATAACATCCTTTCGTAGATATAAACTGTCGAGAACACAGAGGTTGGCCACTTTATACACACATACACACACACACACACACACACACACACACACACACACACACACACACACACACACACACACACACACACACACATATATATATATATATATATAGATATATATATTCTTTTATGTTTTTACTTGCTTCAGTGATTTGACTACGGCCATGCGGGAGCATCACCTCAATGGGTTTTAGTCGAAAAAATCACCCCAGACCTATTCTTTGTAAGACTAGTATTTACTTTATCGGTCTCTTTTGCCAAACTACTGGTTTACGGAGACGTAAACACACAATCATCGCTTGTTAAGTGATGGTGGGAGGAGAGACAAGGACACAAAGAAACACGCATAAGTATATACATGTATATATTTATATATACGACGGGCTTCTCTCAGTTTCTGTCTACCAAATCCACTCGCACAGCTTTGGTCAGCCCGAGGCTATATTAGAAGACACTCACTCAAAGTGCAACGCAGTGAGACTGAACTCGGAATCATGTTATTTGGAAGCAAGATTCTTACAACACAGTAACACCTGCGCTTATATATCAATGATGCCGTTATATTTAATATGTATATTCGTTTTTCCTCTACATTGTACTCATTTGTATGACATGGTTTTAGCACTTGAACGCGACCCTAAAAATGACACTGTATTTTCATTTGCTTTTGTTATTTACGAATCATTTATTACGAGGTTAAATTTTTTTACCTATTTCATATTATCCTGTTGGTGAGCTGGCTTATTTCAGACAATGGTTATTCAGAATTATCTTAAGCTTTACTTCTGATGTGTCTCATAAAAAAAAATTGCAGTATATGAAATCTTTCTCGCTGCCATGCTTATGGATATATTCTTCCTTAGCTAAGACGAAGCAACCAGGGACGATGCTGTGTGTAATCTGTTCTCAGGCACATATTCTGCAATTACTTAATATATTCTCATTCATTAAAGGTATTCAGTGGTTTCTGATCTGTGGTATTTGATCTGCAGTCAAGAATCCATCAATCTCAGTTGTGAGACTGGCTTCTCAGCTACTGTTTTCTTAGTTTCTTTTTTATTTTTTCGATTATCGACCATGTAGCATGTTTTCATGCCATCACTTTATAATTGTCTTAGCTGGTATTTTACCATTATTGTAATGCCTGTTGTTGGTTCAGACTTATCTTTAGAGTAGTCTGAAATTTCCACCTGCTTTTGTATTTGTTACTTCCCTTAAAGAGGAAAAACAATTATCTTGTAGTCATTTTTAAGCAATACTTACGTAGCCCTAACGAGATATTTTATTTGTAAGTTTTCTCATTTCAATGTATATATTTCCTTGTATTTCTGGTAAATATAATCATTTTTGCGCCAGATTTTAGGTTGCTTGCTCTTATTTTCCGCTATCTATTGTTGCTTGTTAATTTAGCATCTAATTAAGATGTCATAATTATAATTCTTTACTTGAACGGCTAAAATATTCATGCCTGTTACCATTTTTGCAATTACTTCTCTTTAATTATTAAACTAATATATCTATAATATTTTTCTTAAATTTTTCTTTAATTTGTGTATGTGTGGTCTGTTCTCCCTACCTCAATAATTTCATACTGTTAGTAGATTTATGTTTCTCTACATAGCTTGGCATTAGTGATCTTAATTGATTTTCTTCTCTTTTCTGCTAACTTGGCACATTTGACAAATACGAATGTCACTCTATGCATTTAGTCATTGTATGCTTTTGTTGCAATGTCTCAAGTTTACATGACATGCCCTATTAGTTTGGGTTTTAGGTGAGCGAATCAACTGTTTTTGCTTGTTTTATTTATTTTGTTTTATTGATATGCATGTAAAACAGGAGTTTGGAGTCTTAATACGACCCAGTACACTCCAGATTTCTTTTTTATCATCTTGGTTACTTCTTTTCTTACTATAAACTTCCATGACTACTCTGAGGTTATCTGCGTTGTTTGTAACAACTCATTGGCGATGATTCTTTCCCTATCCATTCACTTTCCCAACCTTTGTCTAGTTTACCTTGTCTCACGGCAACATCAATTCTCATTTTACACTTTACTTTGAGTTTGAGTCAAATATTTTCTTTCGTCCAATGAAATTTTGTTTCTTTTATACCCACTAATTATTTGAGTACTAGTGAGTTACATACTTTTTGTTTCTATCTATTTCTATTATAGATGTAGTATGTCCGAATGATGAGGAGGTTTGATTCGTAATCACTGGGTTTTCACGTGGTAGCTTCAGCAAAATGCCATTTGTTTTAACCTCAGAGCGCCCCATATCTTGTGAGTGATATTTGGTAAACGGAAACTGTATCGAAGGGAGTCCGGTAGATTGTGCTTGCAATGCAAAAGGTGTAACCTTGTCATCCGAGTTCATGCTGATTCGTCTGGAGAATTACGTTAAGGATATATGTGTCAGTGGAATACTCCGCGATTTATACGTTATTTTAGAAGGTAATTCATTTGATCAAACTACCGAATACTCATCGTTGAACGACGGAAACCCACTAATATATAT
>NC_068987.1:51127824-51132090 GCF_001194135.2 Octopus bimaculoides | reverse complement strand
ATATATATATATATACATATATATATAAGTTGTCTTTGTATCTACATTTTTCCAGTTCACCCGTTTTGTTAGTGATTTTTCTCAAATGAGAGTTTCTGTTCTCATATTTTCTATCATTTGTATATTTGTTTGCCATATTGGTTCCTTAGACTTTCATGTTACTGAGTAGTTCGAAGGAATGCTCTCTTTGGCTTGCAACTACAAACGTTGCTCCGTTTTTGCTATTTTATCATTAGCGTGGTAATGTGTGTGGGGTGAGGAGGTCATTAGCTCATAGGAAAACTTTCTATCGTTTTTGATTCTTTAATTGTTTCCAACTGTAAAATGTCATGTTCATGATCTCAACCTTCAGAATTTCCTGTTTTCTTAAATCTCCTTCAGAACTTTTTCATGCATAATTTTGTTTGCGTTGATTCAGATTTGCTTTTTCTTACTCAGTATTCTGTAGTTTTGTTCAAGCTTAGCTTCATTCTGTTTTGTTGTTTACTTTGACTTGCATGTATAAAGTCTATTTCCATGGCGTTTGTTTTCAAAGAAATCGTTTTGTTTTGGTCTTGTGTTTTTTTTTTCAATTTCTTATTTTCTTTATGAATCATTTTTTGAAGTTATTTAATTTTATTATTTGATCTGAATTTTTTACTTCTTTAAATAATGTATTCTTAATTTATTAAGTCTTTAAGGAATTGGCATGAAGTTCAGATAGGCGGGCATTTAAAACTATATTTTGGATGAGTATATTGCTGATGTTTCTGTTGTAAGGAGAGAAAGCAGAGCCCATGGCATGTTACGGGCATTTCTGACATGTGGGACGGAGGACAGAAGAAACCAGAACCTGGTTTTAATGTTTGCAACAGGGTAAAATCGATGAAAGCTGACAGTTGGAGCAATTAATCCGGGTGACATATTAAATCTACAATCACTTAGGCCATGACGGGATTTGAACTTAGAAGGCAAAGAACCTGAACAAATGTTTTAAGATATTTTTATCATAGTTTTTACAGTTTTGCCAATTCAGTGCCTTTGATTAATAATTATTGATCAACTCTCAAATTAGGAAAGACAAAGTAGACCTCGTTGGGATTTGAACTCAGATCACAGAATATCGGAACAGACACTGAAAATCATACTATCAGTTATTCTAATAACCTTAGACATAGCATTAGGCGACGCTTGACTGAAAGGAGATGCTACACGTGTGGTAGTAAGATCCACTTGAAGGCCTTAGAAACCTGAAAAGTAGACGAAGTGGAAGAGAGACGGAGAAAACAGAACTAACAACAATAAAACAAGTGGTCCTGAGAGTTGTTTTAACAAGAACAATCCAGTTACATCATGAGGTGCAGCTTCGGTGATGCTAAAATATTTAATCTCTTATTCAATACCAGGATTCGACAGCCAGCTGTCTCTTTTATCCGGCTACATCCTGTAGTGCGTCCTTTTCTTTCAAATAAAACTGGTAAGAAACGGATGAAGTTTATGTGCTCTCTAGTATGTTATACAGCTATTATTTTGAGCAGAATTTCCAGTTGTAGCTAATAACTCCGAGAGGAACAATCTCCGATAGTCGGACTTTGTATGCTCAAAACAATATTACAGATGTTGCACCAAACACTCATTCATATCAATATTTTATAGCGATACATAAGAATATAAGAATGTAGCATGTGAAAATGCATTAAAAATGATTTGGTCTTATTCAAACTTAGGCTGACAAATTACGTCTTCCTGTTATGGCTTCCTTCGAAGTTTCACAAGCTATTTTTACCAGAATTATTGTGTGTAATACTGCTACATTTATTTTACTGCCATTTTAACTACAGTATTTGGTTTTTGATTTCATTTCTTACTTTTCACCCCGCCAAAAAATGTTTACCCTTTCTTCTTTGGAATTTATTCTCTCATTTGTAATTTTTTAATTATCTCCGAAATACTCATTATTCTCAGGGAAGCATTTTATTTCACAATGTTTTTATCGAAATTCCTTTACTTTGAGATTTTTATTATCATTATATTTTATGTGTATTGTTTTCTTTCTTGTTTTCTTGCGCTCGTATTTCTGCACCATAACATTGTTCTAGTGTAAGACTCACTCTTTGGTATCTAATATACTCCAACATTTACATCTTATATTTCTTTACTCATTGTCTTTTTCTATTGAACTTATTTTGTTTGATGTCTTCTTTTATTATGTGTGTAGGTTTCTTACTAGCATTTCCTGATGTTACTTTGGTTATTGCTAATACCTTTGAGAATCTCAGGAAACCCCTGTATATCACCTATGTTTCTTATCATTCTTTTCTAACAAATTCTCTCACTCTCTTTCTACGCACGCAGACATAGACACACATATACATGCATACGCAAAAACACACACATACACTCACACACACACACACACACGCACATGCACACAAGCATGCACACTTATAGATGTATGTAAATTTTGCTTTATTCTTTCTTTACCTTATTCACACAATACCATTCTGTTTCCTCTTTTTTTCTTTCACATCCTCTTCCACTTCTCTTTCTCTTTCTAGCGAGATATTTTGTTTCTTTTCTATTTTATTTCCCTATTTCGTTCTTTTTTACGCTTAGTTTATCTTTATTTTCTTGATATCGTTAACAGCAGTTCTTTTACCCTCCTTACATACATGCGTAAATACTTAGATATATAAAATCCACACATATACAGGCGCCCATATACGCATATATGTGTTTGTGTGTGTGTGTGTGACTGCGTGTGTATATATTTGTGTGGTGCAATATGTGTGTGCATTTATGTATATATATATATATATATATATATATATATAAAGTGCATGAGTGGATGGATTCGAGCTAGTATGTCATTATGTGACGTGTTACAACTCATGTGTGTCACAGTGTTCTTAATGTTCTTACCTTTATATAATATTCATTGTTTTCTTGCTTCACACCATCAGTTATAGCTTCTCTCGAGATATTCATGCTCGTAAGATAATAATACATGAAGAAGCATCCGAAATTATTACAAACTTCATCAATAATACAAGGCAACCGTTACAACAACAGCAAAAATTATGGCAACAACAACAACAACAACACCTACTGCAGCAACAAAAACAACAACAACTGCAGCAATTACAACAGTAACATCTACAACGGCATGAACAACATCAAATTTGAAAGTATAATAAATGAAGAAAAAAATATATTCGAGCAAACGTTAACCAATAAAGAAATGGTGTACCATTATAGTTTTTAAAAATGAATAAATATTTTTATTATTATTTTTGTTGTTGTTGTTGTTGTTGTTATTATTATTATTATTATTATTATTATTATTATTATTATTATTATTATTATTATTATTATTATTATTATTATTATTATTATTATTATTATTATTATTTTCGTCATCATCATGATCATTACAATCGTGATTGTTCACATCGACTTAGAGAAGAAAGAGTTGTTAATGTTATTAAAATTTGCAGATTTTCTTTATCTTCTACTGTTTTTATGATAGATGTTAATGCTAGCGTTCATATGCTACAAGTATTAGTTTCTGCTTAAAAATAGGCACGCTTACATGCAACAACGAAATAACGTGTGCATGTATGTCTTCTGCAAGAAAGAACAACGGATTTGTTTTTTGGGGGGGATATTTTTTGCTGAGATTTTTCCTGTATTAACATACAGAATTGGCAATCGAACTGTAAGAAAATAGTTGAAATAAAACACGGCAAATATTTCAAGTAAGAAGAAATATTCGTTACGTATTTTTATAGGAATACATAAAAGATCAATAAGAATTTCTGAGCTTTTAATCAGGGTTACAAAGCCTTAATATTGCCTTTTTACATGGCATTTTCATGTTAGAATTTCTGATCTATTTTTATTTATTGATTTGTTTATTTTATTTAATTTCATTATGTTTTCTATAATAAAGGAAATTTGCCTTCACGTTACTGCTCCTTCATTTACTCGATAACTTACCAAAGTAATTTGCTTTTATTTCTCAGAAATATATCATTTCAAATTACCACATTCTGATTACACTGGAGAATACAGAGAATGAATGATATGACATTATAACAATTGTGATGCAAGGATTGTACTCGAATATCCATATCCACATATGAAGACACACACACACACATATACACACATACGCACACACGATTAAACTTTAAAAGTTATATAATATCATGCTTTGATGTTACCCTACTTGCACTACCCGGCCTATGTATGCATGTATGTATATATGTATATATATATATATAT
>NC_068987.1:51124643-51127509 GCF_001194135.2 Octopus bimaculoides | reverse complement strand
TATGTATATATATATATATGTGTGTGTGTATATATATATACATACATACATACATACATACATACATACATATACAAACACCCTCACAAGTGTGTGTGTGTGTGTACGTGCGAGTCAGAACAGTGTCACTTCGCCACTCTTTCAGACCTTTTGTAGTGCATTGTTAACACATTTTCAAATTCTCGCTTCCGTGAATGTTTTATAATTCCAACACACCGTTCTCCCGTGTAGAAGTTCCAAAACTATCATACCTGTTAATGTGTTTCCGTTTGCCTAATGAGATTATTTTTTTGTTAATAATCTCCATATATAATGTGTTTAAGTTGTGTATTGTGCTGTCATTGTATGTCTTTCGTAGTTTCTGATGGAAACATTTAGTCTTGGATTGCAATTATGAAATACATTAAGTCTTTCCTGCACTCATCAACCTTAGTTGAGTGTTATTTATTTAATTTTTCATTATTTTCTTATACCTACTCCGTCTGGTCTACTATTAACCCTCTTGGAGATTTTCTCGCAATAATCTTAGCACCATATTGTGTAATCACATTTTTAGTTAAATTATTTCTGTACACTTATTAGTGTTATTTCACTATCCTCCTTACAACTTGTATCTAAAGAAACTTCTGGTTTATGTTTGTTGGTTTTTTAAACAGAGAGTATTTTTTCTGGTTTGTTTATGTTCCGTACCTATTTGCATCAGTTTCCTTATATGTTTACTAAATAATTGTTGTACTATAATTCATATTTCATACACCTCTACTTCAAGAGACACTTACCGCATTGAATTCCTAGTAAAAACATTTCTGCGAATGATATTTTGTGATTTATTCCGAATGTTGTGATATTTTTCTTCTCTGTTTTGCCTGCATCATTTCAATTAGCACTAAGTTGAAAATGTTACGATTGTAAGATATTACTGCACAGCTAGAACACTGAAACCCGGTACGTCAGCTTTTGCCTTTAGCTCTATTTTCAATATTAATCTCGTGCGTCTGAAATGAGCGTATTTTAAATATGTCCAGTTCTCATCTACAAGGTCCTAGGTTCAATCCCACTACATTCTATCTTGGGCAAAATAATTTCTATAGTCTCAGGCCGACCTATTCCATATGAGCGAAGCTAGGTAGGGGTGGAAACTGTATAGGTTTTAAATAGAAAGTCATGACACAGACTCTGTGAGGCTAAACCTACCTGAAAATGATGTTAATGGTACATGTCTTTGTGGAATTCTCCCTGACAGTTTGGGAAATAAGTAATTCCATTGCTCGAGCAAAAGAATCCATATCGTAGATTGTTAGAGAGACACATCTACTAATTTAAACTGTATTTGTCGGTTATTTCTGCACAAAATCCTTATTTTGTTCTTCTAAAAATCATTACCTCCAAACAAGTCAAACAGTTCATCTTCTTTCCTGTCGTATCTAACTATCTACAATTTGAAACATTATTAACTACCTCTCCATTACCTACTTGTAAAGCACCCATGATAAACTAACAGATCATATTTAAGAAAAACTCGGCTGCTTCCTTAATTAAGCTTTTGTAGCTCTATGCATGATTTAATTTAACAATGATGCTTCGTCGGACATACAGTTCTTTTCTCTGTTCACCATTTTCAACGTTGCTTTGGCATCTTTCATTGAAGTCAGTTCCTTTACTGAATTTGTATAAAATATATGATAAAAGTGTAATAAAAAGATGTAAAAAACTCTCCAATTATATACAACGTTCAATTTCCTTTTGTCTATGCTAACATATAGTTCCAGGTTCAATCCCATTGGGAGGCAAAATATAGAAGTCTATTCTATAGATTCGGGTGTAATAAAATAGATGGCATCTGCGTCGATGTCTGTCGTATGTTTGCATGCATTGATGGGCATACTTATGGGAGAGGAATTACAGTCGCCTCAGAGTTCAAGGGTGAAACAGCGCAAACTTTCTTCATGCTAATATGGAGAACCAAATTTCCTTTCCGCTTAGTGGTGAGAACCCTTAATGGTACCACCTATATGTATGTATTAATGTATTAATGTTTGTTTTTATGTGAAGCTGTAGCCGAAAGTATTTAACTTTTCACTGAAGATATACTCAATCCTTTTTTACTGAGTAAATGATTATTACACTCGCACAAAAGAGTGACAGTGGGCTTCGAGGTTTCAGACGAACGATGACCGGTTGAAATTTGAAATTACCAACACCCTTCCTCTTGTTAAAGCTGTGTGCGTGTGTGTGTGTGTGTGTTTATATTTCACGAATATATAAAGTGGGGAAAACCGATTAAATCCAACATTCACATGGAAATGTCTGTGGCATTTATTTCAGCCAATTTTCATAGAAAACCCATTATTACTCTCGCCGTCGGAAATGCCATGATTCAGTGATTGAGGCACTACTCAGAAATGTTTAAATGAAAAGAATAACTGATTAAATCAATCGTATAGATAACTGATAATTAGTTTCTTGATCCTGGAGCTATGAGAGAAAGTCAGAAGCTATCAATTTCCTCCCTTGTTCATCTATCATGTTCAATAGATGAATAATAACCAGGAACATACTTCAGATCAAGTTTTACACTTACAAATATCTGGCGATGTCAGAATTATAGAATTTATTATTTTAAGTGGAACGGTGAGGACATCAATCTCATCTATTTCAGGAAATTTGGTAAGGCCCGTGCCATATCTCCTTCCAATAGACTTAACCAAACTAACAGAGAATATCTAAGAAATGATTGTCAATCATTCATGTTTCTTCTAATTGTTTTAGGTGACTATGAAGTCACGAGCAGATATAGACTCCATTTTGACTTTCCGTGATAGGTGGAATAAGAGAGAGAGAGAGAGAGAGAGAGAGAGAGAGAGAG
>NC_068987.1:51118401-51124633 GCF_001194135.2 Octopus bimaculoides | reverse complement strand
GAGAGAGAGAGAGAGAGAGAGAGAGAGAGAGAGAGAGAGAACACTGCACCAGCAGATAACTGGTACAGTAATCCTTCACCATATCACAGTTTATTATTTAAGCTTACGTCGATTCCTCTATGGGGTTGCTTTGTATTTATGTTAAAATGAATAAATACAAATTATAAAAATAATTTTTAAAATATACATTACAGTATTGTTTCTACTTCGCGGATTTTCACCTATTGCGGAGGTTTTTGGAACGTAACACCCGCGATAGTTGAGGGATTACTAAAATCATTTTCAAATGATATTAATGGCAGTTTTGGGTGAGCATCAAATATTACTGGGCGTATTCCACCAAATCTCACTGCAAATAGGAAGAAGTTGAGTGTATTGTCGAGTTTTATAAAATTTTATTGAATTTTAAATCCTTTTATGTATACATACACAAAAGGCAACGAGATGCTGAATGAATCAGTAAGATATCAAACAAAATATTTAGTAGTATTTGTTTCGGTTCTATACATTCTGACTTCAAATAACACCAATTTCAACTTCCTCTTTCATCGCTTCGACGTAGATAAAATGCAATAACAGTCCAGTACTGGGCTCGATGGTAGCGAATAACCCTTTGATCTATAAAGAAGTCGAAACGGAAAAATTCATAGAGCGTCAGGAAAATGCTCCGTGATTTTAATTCCGGCCGTGTCCGTTTTGAATTTATCTCCCCTGAATGTAAACTATGCATTTCACTCGCCTTGAGTAGATAAAATAAAATAGTGGCAAGTTTTTGAGTTAACTGTATAGACTAACCCCTTCTGCTTAAAGTATCTGTTCTTGTTCCTTAAATGAAACACCGATTTATAAATTCATGAGTATTTCTTAAATAGGAGCACATAACATGTCAGTAAGTAAATGGCCCTTTCTCTGTTACCACGATTATTCGAGTTAGTCGATCGACTGAGCAATCTAAAAGTAGTAATATAGTGTAAGTGGCTGAGTATTCCACAGACACTTAATGTAATTCTCAATTAGAAACAAAGTAAAAAGTTGTTACCTCAAAATAAAATGTAGGTCATTCGAAGGGTTCCGACATGATGTCTCTCAAACCAATATTTGTCAGAATGTTCGTGCCATTCCCAGACTGAGAGAACGTACTTTTCCAACTACCCCGGCCGCGGAATTGAACACAGCACCTCGTATTTAGAAATCCAACATTTTGAAGCTCCACACAAATGCACACATACATGCTTGTGTACACACACGTACATACAAAAATACCCATACATATTAAAACATGTTTGACAAAGTGAAGGTTACATTTGGTAACGTATTTCCAGGTACTCAAAGTGATGGGTTTGGAGACACCTGAATTAACGTCATTTGTCAGATATAGGTAGGAAAGCGCAATTTGTGCAAAATTTCCAAGAACAATGAGATCGATGTCGATAACGTTTCTCATAAACTATTTACAAAACGATACCTGTTATTTACAATATGCACTTGCAGGGAATTTAGAGGGCCGAGGTGCAGGACAAGAACGATTGGGTGTAGGGAATAGTGCATTCAGGGGCACTGGCATGAGACCAACTAGATCTGAAGATGAGGATCGGTTTAGTTGGGGTAGAAGAATCAAAAAGAAGAAACAGCAAGTCAGTACACCACGGGCCTTAATGAGTTTTTCATATTTTCTAAGCCAACCAGACGAATGGCCGGTTTTAGATACACTAATTTTTCTGTCTATATAGTAGTAGGACCCTTTTAGATAGGGAATGGAATACCATTGCAGACGTCAAATGAATTTTGAAAAGAGGTTCTAGTTGTTGGAGGCTGAAGTGTTTTTTGATGGTGAGGAGGAACACCAGTCGATGAGAAACAGCCTCTGCTATGTTATGTACGTTCTTCAGTGATAGTGAGGAATAATATTCAATGAGGCATAGCATTCAATGAGGCATAGCTTTCAATGTGATCGCTAGAATTTTAGTTGTGGTCTGCAACTATTAAAGGCGAGTAGGTTGCTAAGGCGTTTTCTTGACCTTTCAGTAATTGTCATTTTTACTGTTCAAGTAGACAAAATGAGCATAATTCACAGGGGTATGACTTTATATCTCCGAATTTGCATGTTTGTCGTGGATGCTCATAGATTGATTATTTAAGACACTTGATTGTAGAAAATGAAGGAGAAATGAAGAGAAATATGTACCTAATCGCATTTCTTTTTTAGCGATAGTGACAGTTGATTGATTTAAGAGGAGAAAATTGTGGAGGCAAAAAACTAAAACTTGTGAAGCATGAGAGCTTTAGCGTGTGGAGTAGAAAACGCCCATAAGCATGTTCCTCCTCCCGATTGCTTGAGTTGAAAAGTACACACAGATACGAGGGAAGAAAGTCGGAACAAGTCCATCATAGGCAGTTGTTGTTATTAGTGATTTGTGTGTGAATCAACGAAGGAAAACATACTTTCCATCGAGGTCAGCGACAATTCATTCTCCAATGTCTCCCTGGTGACAGCCCACTGATGAGTGAAATAGAATAGTTATGAATGCGTGATTATTGTGGGAAAAGAGATTTCAAAATGTTAGAGAATTGTGTTGTCAATGATAACCCGCCACTGAAATTTTGCTATGTATACTATGTGTAGGAACATGCTTAAGAGAACGGTATCAGTTATCCGTCCAACTGTATCTGATAGGTCAAATACACTGAATATGCACACATACATACATACATACATACATGTGTACAAATGCCATAAATCAGCAGGCACAGCTATTGAGACTGGAAGGGATCGAATCATAAGATGTGCCGACTTTTAGAGACCTGTGCAACTTTAATATAGTTGACGATATTCTCCTGTTCTTAATGTTTGTAGGATTCTTTATATCCAAAGTGTCATATTGATTGAAAAGTATTCACTGGAGTGACCAGGTCACTTAAACTGCTGGAATCCGATTTCGTGGACTTCCTGAGTATTATTACGAACGTCCAGCTAATAATCACGGAAACTTTATCCAAAAGGTAAACTGTTCTACTTATGCAATTTATGTAGTGTACCCGATTATAGGAGAAATAAACTGGTCGATCATTATGACATTAACGTTGGGGGTTTCTCCTGAAGTTATATAGGATCAGGTACATATTGAAATGCTGCGTAAACGAAAACCACTGACCATAAGGATTCAAAGATTTTTATTCCTTTTAGAGAATCACAGAAAATATTGGAACGGTTGGAAGTTCGGAGAACAGAAGCGAAAGTCGCGACCGATAACATACAGAAATCTGTGAGTATTATGATGGAATGAGAAGAGAAGAGAAACCAGACTGCGAGGTTTATACGTGGAGTGCATGCGGCTGTACCCTTGACATATTGGGCTCAGTGGAGGGCAAAGCCAGTAACATATTTTGGGATTTAATGGTTTATTTGCTAATAGGATTTAATGGTTTATTTTCTTCAACTTTAGGATGTTTGCTCCTGAAGTGGCGAAGAACAGGTTGAAAATTGCAGGGAAGATTTATTATGATTAGGACATGAGGAAGAAAATCGAGTTAGTGAGCTTCTGTAGGTTTGTAATGAATCGATGTGAAGAGGAGGAGATTGCTGATAAAAACAGAAGTGAAGGAAACAAATTGAAGAAGCAGAAAATGGAAGTGAATTACTCTAATAGTTCTGAGGGGGTGAAAACTATTGAGGAAGGATATGAAAAAATTGGTTTCACTCTTGTGTTTAAGATGGCTCCAAATCCATCATTAGTGCAATGGCCGTACACATCAATGAATGACCAAGTAAGCTGTGTGAAAATGGAAGGGCATCAATATGACGGATGAATATGTGAGCGTATTCGATAGTGGTTTCGTATCGGTGAATACTGCTCTCAAGTATCGGGAGAAATGTTAGCTTCAAAAGTGACGGCTCTCAAAATTGAATTTGAGAGTTAAGAGTGTGTCTTCGGTTCTACGGCCATGGGGAAAGGGATTTCACCTAAAATAATCTGCTGGTCTAGTGCTGACAAAACAAGTACGAGTAATACATTGTAGTCGATTTAATGTATTGTTATATGTTAGGAATTAGTTAAGAGACAAACGACCATTAAATGTTCTATCAAACTCCTGAGACTTATGAAATCTAAACATTTGCAGATTGATATCTCCAAGAAACTTTCGGACGAGGTGAAAACGAAAGATCTAATTTGACTGCATTTTACAGAGTTAACTCTAGTAAAGGCGTCTAAAGAACATGTGGTAATGTTTGTTTGCTGTGTTATACACACCATCACTCATGCTGTCCCTATAAAACATGGTTTTTGTCTGTTTGTAGGAAATAAGGTATGCATTAACGCATAAATTGGCAGATGGTGATGGAATTGCCAAGTATGTTTAGTGCTGCTTTGTGACCAACACAACAGAATTTAGTAAAGCACTTGCTGCAGTATTTTCAACAGAATTTTTGACACTTTTCAAATTGTGCTTAAGAAGCGAATTTGATACGATACACGCTAACTGACGTACTAATTACTCTGCTACATCTTGTACAAATAATTATCCATTGATTAGGCCAGCCAGGCGGAATTTTTTAATAATATTCCATCGATATTTTGTTTTGTTTTAAGACAGGCGTCTTTTATTATATTTATTCTCGATTAACATTTGATTCCAGAAAATTACGAAGCATAAAATTATGTTGTAGAAATTTGACTGTGTATTGATTCCGAACGAAATTTCATTTCAGTTTAAATTTTAAAACAATTAACCAGTGGACAATATTCTGTATGCATTATAAACAAAGTTATTATTTTACATCGCTCTTTCATGTTTTCTCAGATACTTTTAAATATGCTATCAACATATAATGATATTTATTCAATATGTTTCCGCTTCATTCACATCCCAAGCAATTTCTAAACGAATCAATAGTGACAGGATATCATTTGATACTGGAGCAGAGTAATAAATGTTATAATATGGAAAATGAGAGGGACTATATTAATGACAGATCAGTGTTTAATGTTGTAGTATAGACTGGGAGTGCTAAGGTCGAGAAATAGTGGATGTTAGATAAGGGGGAAAGAAAGGTAGTAAGGCGATTGTAGCGTTAGTGGTAGAACAATGGTTAAAGCTCCGAGAAAATTAAAGCAGGTTTGAAAACAAGTTGAAAGGTTTAGGTATAGTGGAAATTTATACAGGCACAGACATACACCACAATGGATCTGAATATAGTATAATAATACATAGTACGGATCTGAATATAGTATAATAATATATAGTACGCAACTGAATATAGTATAATAATAAAAAAAACTTGGTGTCACTAGATTCCATCTTAGTTCTTGTTGACGTATAAGTTTCAGTTAACATATAAGTGTAGGTTTTTTCAGACAAAAGACAATCGACATACTTCGTTGGGAATCTTCCATGTCATACTTGGTTCCTCCAGATAAAGTAGGACTGTTTTCATTGTCCCAGCGCCTGAAAGTGTGCGAGGTTAGCGTAAAACTTATTGCATGTTTAGCGTAAATGTTACTGGCAGTAAATTCCATCTATTCACTTAGGACACCACCCGTTGGGATGCGAATTGCACATAGATGAATATTGTTTAGGTGTAAATGATTTTGTGTGTGACACGGCAAGTGATATTGTTTAGTTAAATATAACTCATCATAACATTATGCTGCAAAAATGTCTGTATTTCTGCGTGTTCGAAAGTGTGACCTAATTATGGATAAAGTTTCGGGAAACATCGAGGATGACCTGTGGTTTAAGCCAGGATTGTTTTACCTATTTTTCGTGAATGATTTATAGTTTCCTGTTTGGTTCTCTGTAGGGATGAGATTTCGATCTCTAGAATTCTACATAAATGCCCTAGACGTTTTTAATTGCAGTTAGATTGGTAGTGGTAGTTATATCTAAAACAAAATTATCGAAGGTTCCTATTGAGTTAAAAAGGGATAAAGACACCCTTTGGTCGCGATTGACCATGGGATTACACCTAAATTTTAATTTGTAAATCATTACGAGAGAGACTAAAATATGCCAACACACTCTGGAATGATTACAGCTGTCATCTATTTTTAGCTTTAACAATACTTAACAGGTTGAACTATTTAACATTCCTATTACCTATCTAGTTTGTTTTTTTTCACGTGTAATTAAGACTGTTTTTCCTCCTGTTTAGTAGTTAGACATTCCTGAGCAAGCAGAGATTTATGATCAAACCCCCTCCCAAGTAATAGCAACGTCCGCTTCGGGGTTAAGA
>NC_068987.1:51112975-51115022 GCF_001194135.2 Octopus bimaculoides | reverse complement strand
TATATATATATATATATATATTGTGTGTGTATGTATTTGTGTGCAGGGTGGGGGGGGCCACTAAGTAATTGCAAATCGAGAAATATTTCAAATATTAAAGAAGCATTAATATTCATGTATTTTGCTATTATCTAAATTTCAATTCTGATCACAACAATCAGATTTCCACTACATTTCAATGATTCTTTCACTACTCTGATATGTGACAGATTCCGAAGTATCAAGCCAAGTATAAGGTTTTAGATGGAAATATATTCATGTAACTTTCAATGTGTCTATACAAATAAAATCAAATAACCTGCAACTCCAGCTAAGGGATTCCCTCCCACACACTCGCATTTTTTAGTTTATTTTCCTGACTTCCTTATATATATATGTACGTATATATATGCATATATATATATAGATAGATTGATATATATATATATATATATATATATATATATATATATAGATTGATATATGTATATATGTATGTATGTATGTATGTATGTATGTATAGATATATACTCATACATATTTCACGTTGTTTCCAATACTCTCTTCATTCATATTGTTCAGTTTGTAATTTATAATCCTTTACTTCAAAAACTTCTTTCAACAATCTAAAATCATTGGCATTTACATAAATTCGCTAAACTTATAGAAATTGGACGCAACAAGTTTTCTCTATGGACCTGGTGTCAAAACTAAGAATATATTGTTTAAAACAGCCCGGTAATCCCTGAAGTCAAACACATTCCAAATAAAGATAACCATAGATGCAAACTTATTTATTACACATGCAAGATGCAATCAAAACTTGTCCTTGTTTGAAGCAATTATTTAGTAAGAAATATAGAAGCAAGAAAATTGTTTGTAGTGATAGTTGAAAATGTTGATCAATTTCCTCGAGCAACGTTTCAGAATGGGGTACCGTACTGATAGCACGCAAGGGTTTTCCATACAGTGTAATTTTTTTCTAAATATATATGATTTATAGTAATACAAATTGTCATTTTCAGTGTTACTACACATGTTTCCGTGACGTTTTTATTTAGAACATTTAACATTGTGTAATGTCATTCACATTAAATTGTATACTGTACTCGTGTTCTAAACAAAAATGCTACGAAACATGTGTAGTAGTACCTTATATAACCATTCGTTTTTATTCTTATTACTATAAACCATACCGCATCAAATGTAATGTGATCCATAGACTGAATATATACACAGATTTATGAATAAATGCACAAAATTATAAAATATGCTCACTTACAAAAATACTGTAAAAAATTTGACACCAAAACATGCGATAAACATATGAAACGTCCCAACCAGATGCACGTATATGTAAATATGAACTATTAAGCGCATGTTAATGCAAATATATGTATCTATCTAAATATCTGAAGAAAATTCGATTCGAATAGAATTTCACCTAAATTTTTGTAAGGGAGATGATAATTCAACAGTTGCTCCACCTTATATTTTTTTTCTTTACCCTAAATTTTGCGTTAATTTATCGTGATCTTATGTGAATTTATCGTCTTTAATTCCAAGATGGAGGCGAGTACCCAGGTTCCATGTGGTGGGCCTGATAATTATTCGGGGATTTCTCTGTTAGTATAAAACCAATGTTAGCCTTAACCCATAAAAAACTTTTATTCACCAATGAGATACTGAACACTCATTCTCATATTCGATATCATTTGTTAAAAACATAAAACCGGAAGAAGAAGCATACTCTAAGATGTAGAGCAGTATATATTAAAAATGGAGAAGGCCGGTTTATGGGATTACCTTAGGTTTCCAGTCCATAACATATTGGCTCATGATCGTCATTGGCCAAGAGGATTTGGAGATGAAATGCCATAATGCTAAACCCATTATGGACGGGAAACCTAAGGTAACCTCATACACCAGCCTTCCCCATTTTAATATATATATATATATATATATATATATATTTCATTTAAAATACATTTAAAATACAGAGATGCCTGTAATAGGACATCTAACCCGCTAGAAATAGCAGCAAGACTACATACCACAAAAAGTAGGG
>NC_068987.1:51111922-51112337 GCF_001194135.2 Octopus bimaculoides | reverse complement strand
TATATATATATATATATATATATATATATATATATATATATAGTTCTATATTTAAGAGATGAATTATGCACATAATTTACGTTATTTACATTTAACGGATATTTGTCCTCATCTTTTTTGTTAACACAACGTTTCAGCTAATATACCCTCCAGCTTTCATCAGGTGTCTTGGGAATATGCCCTTGGGTTTATGCCCGTGGGCATGTAGCGTAGTGGTTAAGTGCCCGGGCTACTAAGCTCAAGATTCCGAGTTCGGTTCCAGGCAGTGACCTGAAAAATAATAATAATCATAATAATAATAATAATAATAATAATAATAATGACATTGAAAAATCCTTAGGAATAAGAACCCAGGTTCGAAATTTCCCCAAAACACCTGATGAAAGCTGGAGGGTATATCAGCCAAAACGTTGTG
>NC_068987.1:51108535-51111912 GCF_001194135.2 Octopus bimaculoides | reverse complement strand
TGTGTGTGTGTGTGTGTGTGTGTGTGTGTGTGTGTTTGTGTGTGTGTGTGTGTGTGTGCAATTGATGAACGATGAAAATAAATGCTCAACACGGCATTGGTGGATAGAATTTCTTTATTTGTGTATTAAGCCTACTATTGGTTTCATGTTTAGGAAAATATCTTAATAAATTAACAATTTTCCAAGCCGATCATATGGAGGAATGCTGTTCGTCTCCGACGGGTTTCATTTACTTTCCGTCTCCCAAATATGCTCACAAATTTTGTACGGCCTGAATCTAAAGGAAATTGACTTGATACACTCTTGCTGTCTATCAGATTTCTCACCGCACAACTGTATACTTATGTGTACACCTCAGTATCCAAGTGTGATGGAGCTGTATTTTTGATATTTGTCCGCCTATCAACCAAATATGTCTGAATATGCAATCAACTTTCCTCGTATGTTAAATTCAATAACTGATTAACTGATTGTAGATAACTTTGATAGGCGTCTCCTCATACGTTTCAAATACTTGATAATCTGCATGCGTAATTTAACAAGCTTATTTTATCCCTGTAAACAGTCTCCTCATTGCGTAAGACTCCATGGTGAGCAGTACTTGATGTATATTAAGCGAAGTCTTCACATTGCAATTTGCTTCAGTCTTTTGGACTTCCGTTCTTATTTCTCATTTTGATGCATCCTTTGTAGATATATTTAGTATTCATGGTGCTCTTTGCTATTTTCCAAGTGCTTCTTTTTCTGTTTCCTGGTTATCATCAAAATAATAATAATCATCATCATCATCATCATTATCATCATCAAGATAATCTTCATTATCAGCATCATCATCATCATCAACGTCATAAACATCATCAAATTCATCTTCGTCTTTCTCTTCGATTCCTTCAACCTCTTCTATGCCTTCATATTTTCTTCTCTTCATCTTGTAAATCTACCACTTTTCCTTTACTCCGTTTTTACTTTAATTTTTGTGCTTAAAGAATGCATATATTTTTGTGGCTGTTATTGTTTCGTATTTGCTTTATACCCCACTCGTGCAGAACACTATTAGTGTACAATATGTGTGTATGTGTCAGTGTATATAAACACACACACACACACACAAACACACACATACATATATATATATATATATATATATATATATATATATATATATATATATAAATTTATGTATATATATATGGAGGTGATGTATATAGATAAATGTGTATGTGTATGTGCATGTCGATATATATATATATATATCTATATATATATATATATATATATATATATATAATGGCCACATACATTTACAAATAGCTTATATGCATATGTATGTACATATATATATATATATATGTATATATAAAATTTAATGAATGGAGTAAAACGCATATGTTAACTGCATACTTTTATTTCCAACATATGTTTCGAAGATTACAAATTTTAATTAGGAGAAAATAAATACATATAATAAAATATATATATATATACACACATACATATACGTATATATGTATGTATCTACATATATATTAGATGACCTAATATATATGCCTACATATATGTGTGTATATACGTAAATATATATATGTGTATATATGTCCTCATTTACCTGCTTTCCTATGCTCCGTGCTGTCTCCCCTACGTACATCGTTGTCTTGTTTCTGCACCGTCTCTCTTGTGGGGGTGCCTTTGGGGTCAACGACTGTAACAACACCTGCGACCTGACAGGATTTATATTTAAGCAGTCTTCAAGGTCCCAGGTTGTGACAGGAATGTTTCAACTGTAGTTGATTGGCTGTCTTTTGTCTTTATATATGTTCCTGTGAACAGCAGTAGTAGTTGTTTCGCTATTTTTAGAGATGACGCCAAACTATTTTTCAATGTATATTTTTAGAAATGATGACAGCAGTATTTTTAGAGATTTTTTTGTGTTTTAATTATAGGGATAAGATTTTTAAACCCCAAATAAGATTAATTTAATCATTGTTTGTTAAGCTTGGGTTTGAATTTCTTAATTAATAAAGTCCTTTTCTCTCAGTTTTCTCGCAATTTCATCCAGATTGTAAAGTTTATGAAATGGAAATATCATAAAAGTTTTCCAACAACATGTTGCCAGATGGTTACTCGGTGGTATTTGGCGGACTTCTGGATTCTTACTTTGTTGTCGATGCACACACGAGCGTTCTGATAGTGCATTACCTGTCTGGCCAACATACAGGTCTTCACAATTTGGGCATTTGATACAGTAGATTAAATTTCTGCTTTTGTAGTTCATGTTCGCGTTTGTGAATATTTTCCCTTCTTTTGTGTTCATATATGGGCCGGTATGAATTAATTGGCATGTACCGCATCGGCTATCATTGCATTTAGACACACTGAATGGTTGATTTTTGTTGCTAATGTCAAACCTTGCCTTTGTTAATAACTTTTTCAAGCTTTTAGGCTGTCTCTTACTGAGAGTTAGTTTGATCTGTAATGATATTTCTCAATTCCTTACTTTGTCCAATGATTGGTAGGTTTGCTTTAGCGATATTGAAGATGTTCTGGTGGCATGGATTGTGTGTCACTGTAAATGGTATGATTTGTTCTTGTTTTTCTCTTCTTTGTGGTGTCCTCAGTTGTATTGGCATTTTCAAAGCCCGCTGAATACCATTTTCTATAAGTAGTGACGGGCATTTTTGTTTGAGTAACAATTCTTTCAGTTCAATCAGGCGCTGATTTCTGGTCTCTAGATCATCTACAATAGTACAGATTCTTCTGGCTAAGCAGTATGGGATGCTATGTTTTGTATGCGGTGGATGGCACGATTTAAAATTCAAGGTATTGGCGTGTATCTGTGTGTTTATAATATATATCTGTGGTAATGGCGGTGTTCTTTTTAATTCTCATTATATCTAGGAATGGTAATTTGGTACTGCTCATCTCCTTTGTAAATTGGATGGATGGGTGTAGGTTGTTCAGGAGGATGTTGAATTCTTCCACCGTGTTTTGAGATTTTGTCCAGATTATGAAGCAATCATCGAGGTATTTCTTCCATGCTTTTTCAATATACTTCCTAAATTCAGTGCTGTACCTCTCCACTATTTCCTGGTAGAGTTTTTGTTCTAAGCATCCCATCACTGAGTTCGCATAAACGGGAGAAAACCTCGTTCCGATAGCCGTGCTTTTAATTTGGGTGTAGCTTTTCCATTGAAGAAAAAAGTTTTGTCTTCCAGAATAAGTTGTCATTGTGAATCTGTTGGAAATTGCTTCTCTATGTCATCTGTAAAGGCTTACTACATCAAAGGTTAGTAACATTGAATTTCTTTCACTGGTTTTGGGGGAGGAGGATTGCGCTCATGTGGCGCAAAGGAGCGAAGAGAGAAGATGAATCCCTGTTT
>NC_068987.1:51107466-51108174 GCF_001194135.2 Octopus bimaculoides | reverse complement strand
ATATATATATATATATATATATATATAAATAGACACGCGCACACATGCTTGTGTGTGTATGCTTATGCATGTTTGTGTTGGTGTATGCGTGCATATGTTCCTGTACGACTAATCAGCGACTTTTCAGAATCAAATTACCATTTTAACTTCGATGAATACTGACAGCGATAAGAAAGTACTTGTTAATTCCGGTCTATCAGTGCTATCTTGTTTAAAATAGCTGTCTCTGCAAGAATCTCAAACCTTTACCAAACGTTTGGTAATCACAATGGTTTTACCTTTTCCTTTATGTCTAGTCCCTACTACATATTCTCCACATTCGTATGATAGCCTTTATTTACATCATGCAGGTACACACATACATACACGCGCGCCCTTGCACACACAATAATATGTATATATGCATGTATATATGTATGCATGTATGTAGGTAATGCCCACGTAATGTAATCATGTATAGAGAAATGTGTGTGAATATATACATATATATTTATATATATATATATATATATATATACATATATATTCGACATATCGAATTTGAAGTCTCTGTCTCTTTTGAATATGAAAATTTAAAAGTTTAAAAACCTTATAATATAAATATAAACTGTGAGAACGACCCTTAAGGAATCTAGTTAATGATCTCCTAAGGTAAGTTCTTATGCTATATTGGTAACGGTTGCTACATCCTCTGGAAAAATTATTATT
>NC_068987.1:51090397-51105845 GCF_001194135.2 Octopus bimaculoides | reverse complement strand
TATATATATATATATATATATATATATATATATATGTATATATGTGTTTGTTTGTGTGTGCGAGCGCGCGCACGTGTGTGTGTGTGTGTGTGTGTGTGTGTGTGTGTGTCTGAGTGCACGCTGGTAAATCTACATGCATATAAATATATATATATCTAAATATATATATGTATATAGATAGATAGATAGATAGCTAGATCGATAGATAGATGGATGGATGGATAGATAGATAGATAGATGGATGTAGTATGTATGTAAGTATATATGTATGTATGTATGTATGTATGTATGTATGTATAGGCGTACTTCACGTGATCAACCACACTATAGAATGTTGTTATACATCACTGGTCACAATGCGTTTGCATCGTTTTAGCTTTCATATGGTACTACTGATCTGGCTAGGCAAGCAGGATAACATTCTCCCACATCGGAAGGTAGTCCGACGCAGGATGACCTTTTTACAGTTTTGTGGTCTGCAGCAACGGGAAAGTGAAGTGTTGAGCTCAAGAACACAACGCGCCGCCGGGTCCCGGAACGGAGCCCACGTTGTAGCATCGTGTCTCTGTTTGTCTTCAAACAACCAATTGACAACCGGTGTTGCTTTGTTTACGTCTACCTTAATTAGCGGTTTGGTACAAGAGATCGGTAGAATAAGTATCAGGCTCTCAAAATGAACTAGGGTCGATTATTTCTGCTAAAAATGCTATTCTAGGTGCTTCTCCAATATAATTGCAGTCTAATGATAGAAACAAGTCAAAGATAAAAGATTAGTAATTCATTTACTTGTATGTATAGATACAAAAGAAGACCGTCGTATATATATATATGTGTATATGTATATCTATGTGTGTGTGTATCTGTGTGTCCCCTAACACATCTTTAAAACTGGCGCTGGTATGTTTACGTACCCGTAACTTATTTTTCGGCAAAAGAGACCGACAGATTAAACGCCAGATACATTCAATTAAATTTTCATTAAGGCAGTGTCCTAACGTGGCTGCAGTCTGAGGACTGAAACAATTAAAAGATAATTGATACAGGTTTCAAATTCTAGGACAAGGCCAGCAATTTCGGGTGAGGACTAAGTCAGTAACATCGACACCGGTGCACAACTGGTACACATTTTATCGACTCCACATGATAAAAGGCAAAGTCGACTCCGGCAGACTTTGAGCTCAGAATGTAAAGTCGGAAGAAGTGCCTCTTAGCGTTTTTCCGGTGTGGTAATAATTCTGCCAGATCACCACATTAAAACAATAAATATATTAAATTGACGAAGCATCCACTATTTTCAATGTATCATATCCTATCCCATAACCTATAAAACCTCAACCAATCATTCGACTATTTTGTCTGTAGTGTACTGTACGTGTGAGGTGTGGGCTGAGTTGCAGTGAACTTGAGTGAGAGGGGTAAGATAGAAGATAAGTTACGGAATCTAAATTTGGAAATTTCCAAGCAGTGGGCGTGACTTACTGAAAGATGAATATATATTATGATGCGCGCTGCATACTTACGGACGTAAATACACAGATACAAATATAACATGCGCACACGCGCGCTTATAAACTTGTACCAATGATCATACACATAAGTTATTTTTAAAACGTTGATGAAGGCAAAGGAATGTGGCTGTGAGGAATAGGTAGGCGGGAGGGGTTGGTAAGTTGACAAGTTATTCACGTAGCATTTCTGCTGACCATCACAAACAAATATATACACACTCACACACATACCTACATACGAACACATACACAGACACATACACACACACAAACATACAAACATACATATATATGTCTACTATATGATGAGAGTATGTGTTTGCATGTATGTGTGTATGCGCGTCTGTGCCTGTGTTTGTATGTGTGTATATGGACATCTGTGTGTGTGTGTATGTGTCTGTGTGTGAGTCCGTGTGTATGCGCACGCGCGAGTGTGTTTGCGTTTTGTAATTGTATTTATCTACCACTCACATGTCTTTTCTGCTACTGTCACGCGTTTTGAAATTTGAAAAGTAAGTGAACATTTTCAAATTTGGCGTATTGGTGTAAGTTGTCACGCTGTATCCAATTTTGTTATTAAATTGTAACAAAAATTGTAGAAAAATGTTACAGAAGTTTAAAGTTTGATAATTTTTACCTAATCACAAAATAGAATTTGGAAACTCAGATTTTCTGCATGGTAGCGTCTATCACAAATGAGAGCAAAACCATTACGACGAAATTTTATTAAACAAGACTAAAATAAAACATTACAATAACAAATGTTCTAAGAAGTTGTGAAGATTTAATCAACTTTAATTACCAAAGTTATGTGAGACGGTCGAACAGGCCTGTAGATAATTGAAAAAGGGAAATTTTTTTGGCGAAAAATTGCACAAATCTGTCCTGATCAAGAGGCCTTTCTGTCAGCAAAGACATAGTCTGACATGGAATAAAAAATAGATATATACATAAAGCCATTGTATTGTGAAATTTGCCCGGCAACGATGGGCATTCAGCTAGTATATTATATTTTTACCGTAACAGGTTGACAGGTACTTAGAAACTACGACTATATGATACAAACTTTTCCTGATATACATTATATGTGTATGTGTGTGTGTGTGTTTGAGTATGTGTGTGTGTGTGTTTGAGTATGTGTGTGTGTGTGTTTGAGTATGTGTGTATTGATATGGATATTGATCTTACGTGAAATTATATATATATAAAATTGTAATTAGAAGTATTGCTCAATACCATTTAATAGAAAAATAGCACACATGTCTATTAAATTTTACAAGGAAATTATTGACAGTGACATTTCGCTTGATCAACGCCATCAATTTGCTGTGGAATTTTGAAGTTCGGAATACGTTCGTACTCCGAATTTTGGGCTTCATACGTGCATGTGTTCATATCTACATATATGAATAAAATACATATACATACATACTTACATGATAACATGTATGGATGTCATGCATACATACACATATATACATACATAAATAAATACATACATGCATACATACGTACATACATACATACATACATACATACATACATACATACATACATACATACATACATGCATACATAAAACAGTTGGAATTAATATCATCATTGCCAGATGACATTTGAATGGAATTTTGCCAAAGGAAATGTTTGTGTTTGATAGCTGTACGTGGAATATCAACCCCAGCTCCACAGTCTGTACGTCAACGGTCTCTCTGTCTGTCTGTCTCTCTCTCTCTCTCTCTCTCTCTCTCTCTCTCTCTCTCTCTCTCTCTCTCTCTCTCTCTCTTTCTCTCTCCATCTATCTAATTTATCTATCTATATATATCTCTCTCTCTCTCTTTCTCTCTCTCTATCTATCTAATTTATCTATCTTTCTCTCTCTCTCACCTGTTCCATTGAGAGAACGCTACAAGTAACTAGTTTTTGAAGAAAAGATAATATACGAAGTTGTTATGAAGAAAGATAAAGTGTCCCGGAAATATTATACCAGACTTAGGAATATGGCAGTCGAAACTCCTCTTACAACTCAATATCCCAGAAAGCATTTGCAGCACTAGTATTGGTTTCAACATTTTAGATACAAGACTGGTCTGTAAAGGACATCTACTTTGTATCCAATAAAATATTGGAATTTCAACATAAAAAACGGGGCATTTTTGTTTGTATGTATGTATGTATGTATGTATGTATGTATGTATGTATATGTGCAGATTTGTATGCTTTGTTTTATGTATGTATTCTCATGCATATAGTTGTATATCCAGACGTGCTCATATATATTTAAATGATAAACTTCTGGAAAGTTTTACAGGTTTTTACAGTTCCATTGATGTATTGGATCTGTAGTCTCCGAATTAGCTTTTCTCTTCCTGGTTTTGAGAAGCCTAATTTCTCAAGATTGGTATTTAGGTAATGTACTACATATCCCAAGGTCTCTCCTCTATCCCAAATCATTATATCTGGTCTGTTGTGCTTATATTTTATTGAGGTCTGCATTTTATTGAGGTTATATTATGAGTGGCTACGGCTTCTACCATACTGTTGGTTCTTATTCTATTGCCCTCGGGCTTATCCTTCCGACAGATTTCATTATAGCGTGTCCTAGCTAGAACATCATACCGCATCGGTAGATTTTACCGTAATGCCATTTTCGGAGAAGTGCTTATGATGCAGGTGATATCTTCAGTGTTAACTCCACAAAATCTGCATCGGTTGTCACATTTTACTGATTTTCCTGTATCTCTGTCCCTTTTATGTATCAGGTACTTGGTTGATATTTTCTGTTCCTATGTTGCAAATTCATACCCTTCAAAGGGAAAGGTAGTAATCCAGCCGTTGGTCCATGATAGACTGCATTGATGATCAATATTACTATCATTTCGGAGCTTTCTGCTAACATATCCATGCATAGTCTTCTGTTCATATAGGCTCCATCCTTTCATCTGATGATACCTTACGGTAGAGTCGTTCGACTTATTTGGGCGTGTATTCTAGGTTATCAGACAAAGAGTGTTGCTCAAGGAGCTGCCTTCCAAGTTTTATGATGTAATCAGCTTCATGTATGTAAACTTGGTCAAGAGAAAGACTTCGACACTTGGTGATTAAAAGATGTCGCCGAAGGGATTTGATACGACATTCAAAGTCATTTTGGATCGATGTTAACCCCCTACCGCCTTGTTTTCGTTTTATGTAGAAGAGCTCTTCATTACTGATTATGTAGAAATTATGTGAGCTTGTAAGTAATTTTCGAGTTTTTACATCAATGGCTCAGATCTTATCAAGCGTCTAATCAAGCAATCCAAACGTTGGTATGAGTACTGGCACTGAAAACACATTGTGGGCTACCGTTTTATTGAATGCAGAGAATTCTGAGGTCCACAATTTCTCTATTCGGCTGTAAAATTCTTTAGTGACACGTGTTTTGTTACAGTTGCCATTGTAAGATGTTTTCATCCACCCCTAGATACCTGTAACATTCTTCGTCTGATATAGGGGAAACAGTCAAACATTGATGGAGCTGTTGCTAATCTGATTTATAGCTTTCGCCCTTTTCACAACCATATAACAACATTTATCCTGAACAAACTCAAACCTTACATCCTTTGAAAATGTTGTAACTAGGTCAAGGTTCTTTCTCATCTCGTACATATCCTTTGCATAAAGTTTCAAGTCATCCGCAAAGAAACTGTGTGTAAGTTTGGTATTTTTGGTTGCTTGTGAACCAGTGAGATATCCTTTAGACTTCCTTAACACGAATGACAAGGAGTTTACAAAGAGTATAAACATCAGAGACGCTGTTCCCGTGGAATATGCCTTTGCGATACTGTATTCTATCATTGATAATAGTCACTCTTTGTGTTTAATTTCAAGACGGTAGCCCACGATAAAGCAGGTCAGCTATGGTTTTGACTATTCTCACTGGAACTTTAGCAAGTTGAAGGGCTTCTAGCATCCAAGAGTGGGGGACGGAGTCAAAGGCTTTCTTGTAGGCTAGCTACATTGAAACTAGGCTCCTCTTATGCTATCGCAGTTCTGATATATATGTATGTATATATGTATGTGTTTGTGTGTGTATGCATGCATGCATGTATGTATGTATGTATGTATGTGTGTGGAAATGTGCCTGCGGAAAATGAGGGAATATTGCTTTTTATGTGTATGGTTTGTGGGAGGAAATTCTTAAGTCATGCAGGCCTGATCAACCATCAAAGAACTCACGAGGATCAACTGCTTGTAAATTGTGATACGGCTATTCTAGACAACAGAACATGTACAACCTGTGGAAAAGCGTGCCTTTGAGTTGGAGAATTGAAAGGGCAAATCGAAAGACTTCATACTGTGGTACCTGTTCCGTCTGCCAACCAGCATAGAAGGTGAAAAATCATTGGCTGAGCTGAAGAGTCATACAAGAGGCCTCCATTGCATCATCAATGACTCATTTCAATGATTCTTTCTAGCAATGGCTTTGCTCGTATACGGGAATGCAGCTGCTGTATGTGTAATGTATGTATGTATGTATGTAGGTAGGTAGGTAGGTAGGTAGGTAGGTAGGTAGGTAGGTAGGTAGGTAGGAATGTATATATGTATACGACGATCTTCTTCCGTCTACCATATTCCCTTGCAAAACATTGGTCCCGCCGAAGCTACAGTAGGAAGCTCTTGCAGAGCAATGTATGTGTGTGTGTGTGTGTATGTTTGTGTGTGTGTGTGTGTGTATGTGTGTGTGTGTGTGTGTATGTGTGTCTGTGTGTGTGTGTGTGTGTGTGTGTTGGAGAAGTATATCCATGGAACTCCTTATTTCCATAGTCTCGTATGTGTGTGATGGTTTGGGGGTTATAAGTCTCATCTCAGAAATAATATCTTTTGGGGCACCCAGTTACAAATGAATGGTAATAAGTAGTGGTACGAGTATAAATACAGAAACACGTGCATACACTCACTGCACACGCATACACAAATTTTCAGGTTTATATATTGTTGTGTTGACGACCCCAGACAATGAAGTAGGCTAGCCCAATACGTAGATATAGAGGGAGAAGTCTAGACGTCGGGGTAGCCAACCAGAGTTCTTCAGAGTTGCGTTTGTGTTTTTGGTCGGAGGTGGGGGGGGGGCATTCAGTGTGGGTGAAGAAGCATGTGGAGTTAGTTGTGGAGGAGGGAGATTGCCTTCGGGTGACACCGCCGAAGAGGGCCACGTGGCGGGCGGAGAAGAGAATGATGGTGTGCAGGACACTGAACGTTGAAACCAGGAATGTGGAGGTGGCGGCAGCGGGAGACATGGAGAAGTGTCTGGGTCGGGTCAAGGTGATGACGACCTTTTACGCGGGAGGGAAGAGGTACGGCACAGTGGAGGTGCGATTTTGAGAGCAGCTGAGTGGGCACTCTTACCTTCCTATTGCGAAAGACGCGCCGCAAGGGTAAGAATAGGCAGAGTGCCCCCGGAGATGAATGAAGAATGGCTGGTGGCAGCCATTATTTTCAATTGTAAGGACGAGATGGAGGTTATAAGAGTCGAGAGGTCCAGAGAAATCAACTGGTGGGGTTTTAGAAGTTGTAATCCATGTGACCCTACCAGATTTACACAATATTGGCGAGGAATTGGTACTCCCCGATGAGACCCGACAGAGAGTTGTGGTGGAGGGGGAGACCACCTGTATGTTATAAATGTAGAAGTAGGGGATATATGCAAGCAAAGTGTCCCCTACGAGAAGTGCAAACTGAGGAGATATGCAATGAGGCAGAGGCAGAGGAGGTAGAAGGAACGGAAGGGGAAGCGGTGGCAGACAGAAAAAGGTCGAGGCTGGAGTCACCACCCAAAACCCCAAAGAAAAGAAAAGCAGGGAAGGTGAAAAAGACACATGTGGATGAAACAGAAGACACAGAGAATCGAACCACGGAACCGGAGACAGCAACAAGCAGTGAAAACGATAGAATTAAAAGGATGAAAACAGATGATTGATTGGAGAAAGTACAAGCGCAAAGACCAAAAGTAAGGAGAATAGGACGACCATTGGGACAGAATCTTAAGAATGTTGGTTGATGTATTACAAAAGAGATATAGAATTGGAAAAGCAGCTAACGAAAATTAAAGGTTTGCTTAGAGTGAGATTGGATCCGCATTTGTTTGACCCAGATGAGAAAGCGGTGTTGTTGGATAGAGGGACGATACAAAAACTGTGTGGATCACTTACTGAATTAATTGCTCATACGCAAATATATGTTCGTTATGAGAATCTCCCCGGTGTGATTGAGAGAGAAGATCTAATTGAACATATAACGGACGAACGGTAAAACGATAAGATACTGTATAAATGAACAGTAAAATGGAACTGCGAGCTTTGTGGGGCTCGTAAACCATTTCATCCTTTTATTGTAAATAATCCATGTCATATTCATCACACTTTACATGTACCCCATGTTTTGTGTTGTTTGTCCTTGAAATGTCCATTCTATGTTGGGGCTTTATGCCTAAATAAAGATATAGAGTTGAGTAGAGGTCATCCGAACGTGCGAAAGAACACATATATAGACATACACATAGATAGATAGTTAGATAGATAGACACAGAAATTGATCAAAAAGCAGGTCAGGTCCTAACCTGGTTCAAGTAAAAGAGTTTTGCATAAATTACCCAACGAATAATTTGGAATTAAACTGGCCAAAATCATGGTGAAATGTCAAAAATGGAAACCGACGAAAGAAATTCCATTTACGTTGGACAAAAAGCTGTTTTTACCTGATCAATAACTCTCTGCGAATAACAACTTAATTTCTCTTCCTGCAGCTTCAGGCAAAATAGGCAGATGTTTCTTGGTGTTAAACATAAAACAAAAACGGCCTGGTTAGAATGTACCAGTGGAACCGAACACACACTCATACACACATGCTCACAAATACACATACACACAAACGTACACAAACATACATACACACACTCATACACACACACATACACATACAGACAAATACACACACAGGCATATATATATATATATATATATATATATATATATGTATGTGTGTGTATATATATATAATGTGTGTGTGTGTTTGTGTGTGTGTGTGTGTGTGTGTGTGTGTGTGTGTGTGTGTGTGTGTGTGTGTGTGTGTGTGTGTGTGTGTGTGTGTGTGTGTGTGTGTGCATATAATTTGTAGTCCATATGTCAGAAACAGTACACTGTAAATGAGAAGATGAGTGGTTATATTTAACTGCCCAGTATGTCTGAAAACTCATCAATATTACCAAATTCAATAGCGGATTCCATTGATCTCAACATTTTGGACAGTTGTTTATCAGATAATACTTAATTCAGTGCAGCGGCTTTCCAGAGACAGTGCTCACAGCTGAATGTTTTCGTCGATTCGGTGGAATGTCATAATGAGCTCAAGATATATAAAGACCTTATTGTTTAAACTTTTTTTAATACTCTTCGAATGTCCTCAAACTAATGCAGGAGCCACTTTAACGCACCCTCAAGCACGACAAAGTGTTTGTGTAAATAATACTAGTTACAACAGAAAATTTATAAACCAGATATAATATCTTCATGTTCCTTATTACTTCTCCAAAGATGTTCTATTCCCCAGTTTTTGACGAGGCATTCATTTTCGCCGACATTCACATCCGTCAAGCATCTATTCTCTACAACAGTGCATGACATTAGTTTTTATATTTATTAAAATGTTTTAGAAAGTGTGAGTTGGTACTTGACAAAAAAAAAAAGAAAAACATAATTCCAAGGCTGGAATTTATAAAACAATGATAATTGTTAGTGTTACGACCTCTTGGCCATAACCCGAATTCACAGAATCAACGTGGATAGAGTGAATTTAAAACAACACCACACCATGACTTTTTTGTAAAATATTATTAATAGTCAGCATACGAACAGCTTACATAAACAAATATTTACACAAACAAACAGCAAATGCTACACCAGACGTGCAGTCAAATGTTACATTGGTAACGTAGATACGCAGTTCAGACGTTCGGACTCCTTATCCCGGTTTTGGGGTTCCCCAAAATTGGCCTCACAAAAATTTGATTTTTCAACAATAGCATTCCAAAAATTTTGGATTTCATAAAATCCGGATTTCCATTTTTGTACAAATTCGGTTTTTGGAACCTTCGATTTCGACAGTGAATTTCGAACCTTGATTACATAAAATCTGTCTATCAATTCGGTGTGCAACCTTGGGTTTCGAACCTTGGATGGCGAACCTTGAGATGTAGAAACCTTGGATATCGAACCTTAGAATGTAGAAACCCTTGGATATCGAACCTTGGAATGTAGAAACTTTGGAATATAGAAACCTTGGAAATCGATCTTGGAATGTAGAAACCTTGGATGTCGAACCTTGGAATGTAGAAACTTTGGACCCAGATGTGACACAGAAATTATTTTAAATTTGACAGAAGTTCTGGCTAATTCCTGGAGCACAAAATAAATCTATAAATGCCTGACACAAAGCACAAAGTGCATAAACTAAACAGGCAACAATAGCTTCCAGAATCCAATTGAACAAAGCTGTCACAAAAATTGGTGGGGGGATTATCTTTATTTATAAAGTTTCCCAGGGTGTAGCCCATTTGTCAGTTTCAGTTTCGGCTAATAACTATAGAGTCCCCCATTTTAACAATGGACTTCACCCTTACAGTGCAGCATGAAAACTTTTCCTGTTTACTTCACATAATAATTTATAATTTCCTAACATTGGTTATTGAAATGTAGGCATGTCTTACACATGGTATCACTCACTGATTGTATCTGTAAACTTCCTGTTAGCCAGATCCTTTCATTAGTAGCCTTTCCCGCTTGTAGATTAGATATTTACTAAGTGCACCAATGATTATTGGTATATATGTGCATTTATCATCAGAGCTGAGATGCAGGTATTTATAATTTTTCATACATTTTCGATGTATGTGGCATATTTTGGTTACAAAATCACAATGGTTTCAGCCCGTTGTGCAAATATAGTTCACTTTTGCCGTCTGGAGAAACATTGAGCCATCGGGGTGAGTCCAGAATCTTTTGGTTCACATCGTCGCTCGATTTGAACAAGCATTTACTGATCCTATATTTCGTGCAACTTACTCAGCCTTGAGCTTGTAACTCTTTGATGGCATTGAAGGTGCAACGTCGTGACATACAATGAGTCTTAAGCATTTTAAATCTTGATGGAGCCCATCCCTCTCCTAGTCAGAATACAGCTGATTTAAGAAGGAAGCATGTCAGAGAGACAAATAGAAAGAGTGAAAGAAAGAGCAGAATCGAATCCAGTACAGGCTTTGTTCCTTATGCATCTGATCCAACAATCTTACAATTTTTTAAAATATATATCTCCCTGTGTCTTTTTGTTTCTCTTCCGCAATAATATTTAGATAAAACTAACTTTTGTCATTATATATTGTCATGGTCAGTGAGTCATACTAACAACACTTGTCTGAATGACATACTAAAATAGTTTTACTCATTAATAAACTGTAAAACTATTATATGTAAGTTTGTGGAGAAAGTAGACGGTCTATAAATATATTAATGTAACACAAAGTAGTATCTTAAACAAGTGGATGACGTCAGTTACCTACGTTAATATTCTGGCTATTGTAATACATGGTTTAATTTAGTAATTCAGACAAGCGACACTACCCATGCCATCGGAACTGCTATCACCTCTGACACCACTTCCATCATTTCCACTAAGTTTTGACTTACGTTTAAAGGTCAATGGAGAAGTCACTTATTCGATATTTGCATGATTTTCCAATAAAGTTGTTTAAAAAGTAGTAAGCACGTTTTCAACAATAACAAGAGGAAATATATTCTTCTATCATGAAATTTGAAACTATAAATGAAGATACAATTGTTTGTGCAGAAGATTTAGAATATCTAGCTTCCATTATAAACATTTAAGATACTAAAGATTTAAGTGTCTTTGTAGCATATGTTAGAACATGGTTTGGATCATTTACTCCAGAAGAACGACGAATAAGAAATTTGATATTGCTTATAGAAAACAATATGAATCAATGGGAACAATGTTACAGTGAAATAATGTTGGAAAATTGTCAAAAGATTTGGTTGATGCCTCTAATAAACACTTACGGTAATTCCCAAATAGATTGCTTAGACTTACACGAAATAAGAACCAATTGGTAGAGTTTTTAGGGCATCGACTATATTGATTTGTGGTAATACTTCCAGATTTTTTCACTCTGAGTTCAAGTATTGCCAGGATCAAAATTGCGTTTCAACCTTTCGCACTTTATAAAGTATCAATGCTGTCCATGTGTCAATTCTTGAAGGCAGCCTATTAGCAGTGTCATTAGAGTATAGGATAGCTTTTTTGTGGTAATGGTTGCGTTTCCCTACGTTTTGGATTCAATCCTCCCTTGGTCAAAACATGAACGCATCTATGTTTGTATGTAGTTATTCATGTAAATATGTTTCTGTTTAATATATTCCCAATATACTTTTCAGAACAATATGTTATAAATGCGAAAGCAATCAGTTTAGGCAGGTTTCTGATATGATATACACTCTGTCTCTGATTAATGCTTACCAACGAATCACCCTTTCTCTCCATTTCTCTCTTATTTCATCTGATTACTTTTCACACACAAATTTTGTATATTGTAACGTACTAAATTGATTTATGTTTCAGTTTTTACTACGACAACGAAACCGGTGGAAAATAGTTTTCTTCGAGCTTCAAATATAATCTGTGCCTTATTAACTATTGCAATAATTATATTTGTATTTGATTCTTAGTTTATTCTAGGAAACGCATCACCCTAACAAATTTCTATATTTCTTTAGTGATGAAGGTCTAACCACGTGGTAAGCTTAGAGTAAACATTTAACCCTCTGTTTCCTTCTTATTGAGTTTACTATGCGAAGATCTTTAGGAAATGCATTAATATCACAATCTATTTTATTCTCAGTAAATTCTAATATTAATTTCTAGTGGTAAATAGTATTTTAACAGCGAAAAAGCAGTTGAACTATATCAAGGCAGGAGTGTACTGTCCTAGGAATTTCTACCTTGCAAAATGTTGGAGTTTACTTCCAATGTTATCAACTTCGATTAGCTAAATATATATCCATGTTATATGTATCGAGTAGCTGTATGTACGTAGATCGAGTCAAAACAACGGATTTATGATCGAATGACAATCGAAATGCAGTATGGCAGTTGAAAGGACTGCATGAATATCTCTCTTTAATATAATCATAGATAATATACATAGCGATGTGGCAGAAAATGTTCATAAAAATAGCAATCTTTACTCGAACGGCATGATGTATGCAATTTTCAGTGGAAGGAAAAGAGATAATGGGTGTCCATATATTTCCGGAGTAAAATAGTGATATAAGTGGACTGAGAAGTTATTAAAATTTAACCCACGCTTATTATCGACATCTAAGACAAAAATATTAACTGTCTGCCATCTTCAATGTCAAACATTTGCTTTAATGATTAATATTCTAAACTTTATGATGGCATAAATATTCCTCTAATGCTTTATAATCATAAAATTAACCAGATATAAGACACATTGCGGCTGAAATGAACGATAAGTTGCATACTAATGTAAAAGAAACAGTGATTGTATGCAAGGGGAGTAGAATTGCCACAAGACTGAAATCTATGTAACACAAATCTCATAAAGAAGTTTTATTTTTCATTTCTGTATTAGATTGTCTGTAGGCGGATACATTACGTCACCCTAATTTAACTAAATTGTTATCAGCATCCAATTCGTTTAATGCTTACCAACGAATCACCCTTTCTCTCCATTTCTCTCTTATTTACTTATACCTCCTATCTATCTATCTCTGTATTAATTCATTTATTTCTCATTGCCAAACTCGCCTATATCTGTGTTGTCAGATAAATAGACCATTAACGTTTTATCAGTTTTTAATACAATATACACAACGCCAGTGTCAGAAGAAGAGCGACACCTTGTCCATTAGCTCAGTGCAATTTCTCATGCATCTAATTAATTAGTTGACTATCAATGAATATATGTATACGCATGTGTATGTATGTATGTATGTATGTATATGTATCTATGTACGTATGTCTGTATGTATGAATGCATGTATGTATGTATGTATGTATGTATATATGTATGTATGTATGTATGTATGTATAGTCTCCTATTATTCACTGCCGAAGTGCAGAAGTAATGTCTCTGTGAGCTGATTATTTAATCAGAATTTCTAAGGTACACGAGTTTATCATTACACCTGACTGCCATCACGAATCTCTCAGAAAACTCATCAACTCATCAATAGCATTTTCTGTATCAAAAGCATTAACGTCCTATTAATGCATACTGTTGACCACATACAATCAAGAGAAACATACACATATTTCGTGCTTGATTTTTGTATTATTTCACCAATATCTGCAAGAAATAAATTATTTGTTTCATGTATTTAAGGATTGGAATGTACCGAATGAAACTACTATCGGAAATGTATCTCAACATTCTCAAAGGAAGATGATATAAAATAATAAAAACTTGCTTCGGTCAGGCTTATATTTTTTCTGTAATGATTAAACAATAATTTTTCTGTTGAAATCATTCATCACAATATAAAATATCTTTAAACACAAAATGTGAGCAATTAAGAATTGTTGATATTCAATTAACTATATTCCATCGATTAATAACTAGGATTATTTAGCACCTTAAAAAATTCATAATTTTATGCATATAACGTTTTCATGCTATTTATGAGTTTAGTACCCTGATTCCAAGATCACGTTAACACATGAGTCAATGGCTTTAGCTTCTCAGGTGATATATTATATTGTGGCAGATTCATTTTACTTTTATAAATTTATACGAAATTTCAGCCTTTTTATTTTGGAATGTTAGAGGATATTCAATTCCAAGGCGTGTTTCGCACATTATTATGTCCGCGTATATTCGGTCAAAATTAATGAGAAAGTAATAATTGTTTGTAAAATATAGAAAACCCATTCTAACTGATTGCTTTGTGAAATATTTGGTGTCGTCATCTTGTTACAGAGAAAACAATCTATGGTAATTTTAGTTTTTGCAGAAATAGAGGAGCCGAAATGACACGTTTACATGAAAACGCTCTCATTAATGAGGAATTATCAATCCGGGCAAAATACCTATAATCTCTCTGCTAATATGCCAAGCTAAAAAGATTTTTTTTTGATTAGTAAATAAATCCGGGTATTCTTGTGGCAGGGGCCGAGGTTATATTATTCATCAACATTCTATATTGTTAATCTATGGTTGTAGCCCCAGTTATACTCGTCTTTTTCACAGTGATATACAAGACAAGGCTTAAATAATGGTCATTAAATATTCCTTTATTGTAGAAAATTTGACTTATTGCTGTTTCCGTTAATCATTATAGGTTCATTATTGATCGGCTTACTCAGTGGGTCCATTTGTCTGTTGAGAAAAATTGAATGACAGAGAATTAATTGTGCCGTTATCAGAATCTATTGTGATCTTGTGAGAAACAAGCAAAACAATGATGGAGAACAATACATAAATGGGAAGGGGAGTGAACAGTGGCAATAAGTATGAAGTGAGTGGAAGAGAGATACAGAGGAAAAAGAAGAAGAATTATGAGCTGGAAAAAGAGGAGCTAAAGGTAAGAGAAGAAAAGGAACACAGAAAAGAGGTGAGCACGCAATGGAAGAATGAAGAAAGGAAGGGTTAAGCTATGATCAGCAATGAGTGTGTGTGTGTATGTGTGTGCGTGTGAATGTTTGTGTGTATATGCGCGCGTGCGTTTGTATAACTTACCTTAAATTTATCCTTAAAAATCAAATGAAATTAAAAAACAATAAAATTTTAATATTGAAGAAAAATACAAAATTAGAAAATATTTGAAAATATTTGAAAATATTTGAAAAATGCAAATCATCTAATATATATA